>NC_056441.1:18406732-18451732 GCF_018296145.1 Oncorhynchus tshawytscha | reverse complement strand
TGTGTTACATTGTAGTAATAGTAGATACCAGACTAGAATATGAACAGTAGACTGTATTACATTGTAGTAATAGTAGATACCAGACTAGAGTATGAACAGTAGACTGTGTTACATTGTAGTAATAGTAGATACCAGACTAGAATATGAACAGTAGACTGTGTTACATTGTAGTAATAGTAGATACCAAACTAGAATATGAACAGTAGACTGTATTACATTGTAGTAATAGTAGATACCAGACTAGAATATGAACACTAGACTGTATTACATTGTAGTAATAGTAGATACCAGACTAGAATATGAACAGTAGACTGTGTTACATTGTAGTAATAGTAGATACCAGACTAGAATATGAACAGTAGACTGTGTTACATTGTAGTAATAGTAGATACCAGACCACAATATGAACAGTAGACTGTGTTACATTGTAGTAATAGTAGATACCAGACTAGAATATGAACAGTAGACTGTGCTACATTGTAGTAATAGTAGATACCAGACTAGAATATGAACAGTATACTGTGTTACATTGTAGTAATAGTAGACACCAGACTAGAATATTAAATAGACGAGTGAAGTCAGGGTGTTCACTCACGTTCTCTCCCTTCTTGCCAACGGCTCCATGTGGGCCCTTGATACCTCGGCCACCCTGTAGAAAAGATTATTATCATAATCTTCATCAACATCATGATTATTATCATCATCCTCATCCGTGTGAGTAAGTTAGACACTGATGAAAAACTGGATAGCTGGCAGATAAAACACTCACCAAATCTCCTTTCTTCCCAGCCTCTCCAGGTGGTCCCTGGGGTCCCTCCTCACCCTACCGGGGAGAGACAAACACTTCTGATCAGATTTATCAATTAAACCCATCAACTCACAATTGGAAATACCAGTTTCCAAGACCTAGATACTTACTGGGGGTCCAGGTTGGCCAACTGGTCCGTTGATGCCCTTGTAACCACGAGGTCCCTGCAAGGTACAGGAAATGATAATGAGTGCTCATTGGTATTTCAGGAAGTAGATTAATGGTCATGCATAGTAATAAATGGCTTGTATGTTTCGACTCTTATTTATATTTATGTATCTCCTTCAGTATCTATGTACATGCTAATGAGCACTAACATGCTAACCACTGTGATAAAAGGATGATTATCAGGTAGCGATTAATACTTTTCACAAATATGAGATACACAAACAGCCATTCTGCTTGGCACCTAGCTGAGCCTGGGCGCTAACTTGGCTAACACAGCTAATGCTAAGATGGACGGCTCTCCTGGATCATTAACTATAGATGGAGGAACAGTGGCCCCAGACAACACCCAGAGAGAGAGAAAGAAGGGGGAGGGGGAAAAAGACAGGGAGAGAGAGAGAGTTTGGGATTCACTCCATATGAGGTGGAGGAGTGCAAAGTGTGGTGGATGGAGGGAGTGAGGTAGAGAGTTGTGTTGTAACTTACCACCTCTCCCTTGGGGCCCATCATTCCAGGGTAACCCCTCAATCCCATAGGACCCTGACATGGAGAGAAAGAGAGTTGAAATAAAGGACATTGTGTCGATGTTGCATATGTAAAAGTGGCATCATATCTGTATTTCATTCTCACAACGTCTGGGCTCTGACCATATTGCTGTACTATAATGTTTTCATAACATTGTGTATCTATACATCGCAGTGCTAGCTGTGCCACTAGAGATTCTGGGTTCGAGGCCAGGCTTTGTCGCAGTCAGTCGCGACCGGAAGACCCATGGGGCGGCGCACAATTGGCCCAGGGTCGTCCGGGTTATGGGAGGGTTTGGCCGGCAGGGATGTCCTTGTCCCATTGTGCACTAGCGACTCCTGTGGCGGGCTGGGCACAGTGCACGCCGACATGGTCGCCAGGTTTACGGTGTTTCCTCTGACACATTGGTGCAGCTGGCTTCCGGGTTAAGTGGGCATTGTGTCAAAAAGGAGTGCGGCTTGGTTGGGTTGTGTTTTGGAGGACGCACGGCTCTCGACCTTCACCTCTCCTGAGTCCGTACGGGAGTTGCAGCGATGAGACAAGACTTTAACTACTAATTGGATACCACGAAATTGGGGAGAAAAAGGGGTAAAAAATATAGATATAAAACAAAATAAACATTGTGTATCTAAGTTCAGTCATAGGTAGATGAAGGTCATTACCGGGGGTCCTGGGATTCCCTGTTCCCCAGAGACACCGACCTCTCCCTTCGTACCCTGAGAGAGAGAGAGAGAGAGAGAGAGAGAGAGAGAGAGAGAGAAGGAGAGCAATAGAAATGAAAAGTGTGACAATAACATCTCAGAGTGTTTCCTGTATGTTATGGTGCCAGCTGATTATCTCTACCACATAACTCCTTAGTAAATAGAAGCTAACTGGAACCGGTCAGCAGAATGAAGTGTTCTCTGTGTGTGTTCATGTTAGTGCCTCTGACTCAGTCACTGAGCAGTGATCAGCAGTGCAGTGCCAGACTGAGACAGACAGAGTGCAGATCAGGTGCTAAACCTTCCTACTCTGGAGGAGTGTCTCAGGTCCCACTGGGGGCTCATTAGCTCTGCTTAAAGCACCAGGCTGAGTAGGCCGCTCTAACTCCTACTCTCTTATCCACTCCACATGTACCTGGCTCTCAACCATCCCTTTCATCTGAGCTCACTGCGTGCTGCCTGGCTGCCCGGGCCAGGCCTGACTAATCTCACCCAGATTAGTGCCAGTCATGTGCCTCAGGGGGCTTCATTAGCGCTAAACCTGCTTCTTCTACTGGTGTGTGTGTGTGTGTGTGTGTGTGTGTGTGTGTGTGTGTGTGTGTGTGTGTGTGTGTGTGTGTGTGTGTGTGTGTGTGTGTGTGTGTGTGTGTGTGTGTGTGTGTGTGTGTGTGTGTGTGTGTGTGTGTGTGTGTGTGTGTGTGTTACTGTGCATCTGTAACCTATTAAACTTTGTTGTGGATGCGCTTTGCAGGTGTCAATAATTAGCCAGAGACCCACAAAACACAGAAACGCTGGGATGTCAATAAACAGATAGACAGACTCGATAAGACTCACCAGTTTCCCAATGCTACCAGGCTCTCCCAGCACACCAGCACGACCTTTGTGTCCCTAAAAGAGAATATTAAGTTAGTTTACTGTTATAACATCCTTATCACTCTAATAGATGTCCATGCATACCCCACAAGACATGCCAAATCCAGAACAGACTATGGGAGGCGCACAGTACTACATAGAGCCATGACTACATGGAACTCTATTCCACATCAGGTAACTGATGCAAGCAGTAGCATCAGATTTAAAAACAAATAAGAATACACCTTATGTAACAGTGGGGACTGTGAAGAGACACACACAAAGGTACAGACACACACAAAAGCTAGCACACGCACTCTACACACACATACCTTGTAATATTGTTGTATGGTGATATTACATTTTGTATTGTAGATATGTAGTGGTGTAATAATGTTACATTATGGACTGTTTTATCTTTTGTTTTAATGTAATGTTTGGACCCCAAGAAGAGTAGCTGCTGCCTTGGCAACAGCTAATGGGGATCGCTAATAAATACAAATAGATGTTTAAATCAATGAACTAATTATTCAGCCAATAAATGACAGCAGCACTGACAGGAATACTGTAAACAGAATACAGAATATCCTTATTTTGATTTTTTTCCCCCCGATGATGACTCACTTACCTTGACCCCCTGCAGTCCCTGGGGACCCTTAGGCCCTGCTGGGCAGTTGATTGGACACTGTAGAGAGAAAGACCGAGAGAGAGAGAGCGAGAGAGAGAGATAGAGCGAGAGAGAGAGAGAGAGAGAGAGAGAGAGAGAGAGAGAGAGAGAGAGAGAGAGAGAGAGAGAGAGAGAGAGAGAGAGAGAGAGAGAGAGAGAGAGAAATAGGTTGAGAGAGAGAAAGAGAGGACGGAAGGTACAGCAAAAGGGTCAATTTTTGCACCAAAAAAGGGTTCTACCTGGAACCCAAAATGTTTTTTTCTAAGAGTCTATGGGGGGGAGGAAGAGTGAGGAGAACACCAGAGTCACAAGTCTAAGTATAATTGAATCTCCTCCTCGGCCAAAAGTGAACAAAGCAACACTACAGTATGAGGGACATGGATGAAGAGAGGGGGTGGGAGGGTGCGGGGGATGCATGGATGAAGGGAGTGAGAGGGGATTGAGGGAGGCTGTGAATCCTCTTTCGGTGTCAGATGAAAGAAGAGAGAGGGAGAGAAAGAGAGATAGACGGTTGGAGAGAGATAGTTTATGAGAGAAAGAGTGTGAATCTTCTGTGACAGGACCCTTCTCTAATGAGAGCGAGGGAGGAGGAGAAAAAAGGAGAGAGGAATTGATGAGGACTCTAGAGGACTCTAGTTCCTCCTGTCTCTAGAGCTGACACTATCACACAATCCCCTCCCCTATAACCAGCTCCCCTATAACCAGCTCCCCTTTGTTGGGCACTCAGTATAGGACTTGGCTTAGGACTTGTACTTTTTCTGTATGGTTTAGTGCCACCAAACCAGAAAGCTCTCTGTCTATATACTGTATAGAGGCTACACCATGAATAGATTGCCAGGAACTTGCCAGTTTAGTAGAACAGGTACAGTGGAGTAGAACAGGTACAGTGGGGTAGAACAGGTACAGTGGGGTAGAACAGATACAGTGGGGTAGAACAGATACAGTGGGGTAGAACAGATACAGTGGGGTAGAACAGGTACAGTGGGGTAGAACAGATACAGTGGGGTAGAACAGATGCAGTGGAATAGAACAGATACAGTGAGGTAGAACAGGTACAGTGGGGTAGAACAGGTACAGTGGGGTAGAACAGATACAATGGGGTAGAACAGATACAGTGGGGTAGAACAGATACAGTGGGTTAGAACAGATACAGTGAGGTAGAACAGGTACAGTGGGGTAGAACAGATACAGTGGGGTAGAACAGGTACAGTGGGGTAGAACAGATACAGTGGGGTAGAACATGTACAGTGGGGTAGAACAGATACCGTGGAATAGAACAGATACAGTGGAATAGAACACATACAGTGGAATAGAACAGATACAGTGGGGTAGAACAGATACAGTTGAATAGAACAGATACAGTGGGGTAGAACAGATACAGTTGAATAGAACAGATACAATGGGTTAGAACAGATACAGTGGAATAGAACAGATGCAGTGGGGTAGAACAGGTACAGTGGAATTTAACAGATACAGTGGAATAGAACAGATACAGTGGGGTAGAACAGATACAGTAGGATAGAACATATACAGTGGGGTAGAACAGATACAGTGGGGTAGAACAGATACAGTGGAATAGAACAGATACAGTGGGGTAGAACAGATACAGTTGAATAGAACAGATACAGTAGGATAGAACATATACAGTGGGGTAGAACAGATACAGTGGGGTAGAACAGATACAGTGGGGTAGAACAGATACAGTGGAATAGAACAGATACAGTGGGGTAGACAGATACAGTAGGATAGAACAGATACAGTAGGATAGAACAGATACAATGGGGTAGAACAGATACAGTAGGGTAGAACAGATGCAGTGGAATAGAACAGATACAGTGGAATAGAACAGATACAGTGGAATAGAACAGATACAGTGGAATAGAACAGATACAGTGGGGTAGAACAGATACAATTGAATAGAACAGATACAGTAGGATAGAACAGATACAGTGGGGTAGAACAGATACAGTGGGGTAGAACAGATACAGTGGGGTAGAACAGATACAGTGGGGTAGAACAGATACAGTGAGGTAGAACAGGTACAGTGGGGTAGAACAGGTACAGTGGGGTAGAACAGATACAATGGGGTAGAACAGATACAGTGGGGTAGAACAGATACAGTGGGTTAGAACAGATACAGTGAGGTAGAACAGGTACAGTGGGGTAGAACAGATACAGTGGGGTAGAACAGGTACAGTGGGGTAGAACAGATACAGTGGGGTAGAACATGTACAGTGGGGTAGAACAGATACCGTCGAATAGAACAGATACAGTGGAATAGAACACATACAGTGGAATAGAACAGATACAGTGGGGTAGAACAGATACAGTTGAATAGAACAGATACAGTGGGGTAGAACAGATACAGTTGAATAGAACAGATACAATGGGTTAGAACAGATACAGTGGAATAGAACAGATGCAGTGGGGTAGAACAGATACAGTGGAATTTAACAGTTACAGTGGAATAGAACAGATACAGTGGGGTAGAACAGATACAGTAGGATAGAACATATACAGTGGGGTAGAACAGATACAGTGGGGTAGAACAGATACAGTGGGGTAGAACAGATACAGTGGAATAGAACAGATACAGTGGGGTAGACAGATACAGTAGGATAGAACAGATACAGTAGGATAGAACAGATACAATGGGGTAGAACAGATACAGTGGGGTAGAACAGATGCAGTGGAATAGAACAGATACAGTGGAGTAGAACAGATACAGTGGGGTAGAACAGGTACAGTGGGGTAGAACAGGTACAGTGGGGTAGAACAGATATAGTTGGATAGAACAGATACAGTAGGATAGAACAGATACAGTGGGGTAGAACAGATACAGTGGTGTAGAACAGATACAGTGGAATAGAACAGATACAGTGGAATAGAACAGATACAGTAGGATAGAACAGATACAGTGGAGTAGAACAGATACAGTGGGGTAGAACAGGTACAGTGGGGTAGAACAGGTACAGTGGAATAGAACAGATATAGTTGGATAGAACAGATACAGTAGGATAGAACATATACAGTGGGGTAGAACAGATACAGTGGTGTAGAACAGATACAGTGGAATAGAACAGATACAGTGGAATAGAACAGATACAGTGGGGTAGAACAGATACAATTGAATAGAACAGATACAGTAGGATAGAACATATACAGTGGGGTAGAACAGATACAGTGGTGTAGAACAGATACAGTGGAATAGAACAGATACAGTGGAATAGAACAGATACAGTGGAATAGAACAGATACAGTGGGGTAGAACAGACACAATTGAATAGAACAGATACAGTAGGATAGAACAGATACAGTGGGGTAGAACAGATACAGTGGAATAGAACAGATACAGAGGGATCTTACCTGGAAGTCTGCGCTGCCTTCCTCTCCTCCCAAGAACTTCCCTGGAGGTCCCTAGAGAAAGAGAGAGTGACAAAAATATATGTTTGAACAGAGAAATATGCAAAGAAGACAGAAGACAGATGAAGTGGGAGAGAGAGAGAGAGAGAGAGAAAGAAAGAGAGAGATAACGAGAGAGAGAGAGAAAGAGAGAGATAACGAGAGAGAGAGAGAAAGAGAGAGATAACGAGAGAGAGAGAGAAAGAGAGAGATAACGAGAGAGAGAGAGAAAGAGAGAGATGAAGACTAAGGAGATCATTGTTTAAGACAGTGCTGAGGCAGCTGTTCTGACTGTGTGTATCCTGAGTTTCAGTACAACATGGCCCCCCTCAGCTGAGGTATGCAGGGAGCAGTGAGATGAGACAGGGGAGCCAGATCTAATGGGACTTTATTTACTCTGCAACACCAGTAAACCAAGACAAATAGACTCCCCATGGCTGGGAGCATCACTCTCTGTGAGGCTGCTCCACACCTGAAATCACTCACTGTGTACATTGTAGAAGAACTGGGGAGCTAAGAGACACACACAGCTCTGTGTACAATTATGCTTCATTGAGCTGCTCTGGGGAGCGTACTGGTACACTTACTGGTGAGAATGTACTGGTCATCTGGACTGGGATTACGGGGTTATCTCTGGAACAATGTTTTTCTTATGCGTTAAGTTCTTGGTTTCTTACAAGTTATATTTTTGACTTATTGCAGCCCACAACATCTTACTGGTTTCCTACAGGTTTTATTTATGACTTATTACAGCCCACATCATCTTACTGGTTTCCTACAGGTTTTATTTATGACTTATTACAACCCACATCATCTTACTGGTTTCCTACAGGTTTTATTTATGACTTATTACAGCCCACATCATCTTACTGGTTTCCTACAGGTTTTATTTATGACTTATTACAACCCACATCATCTTACTGGTTTCCTACAGGTTTTATTTATGACTTATTACAGCCCACATCATCTTACTGGTTTCCTACAGGTTTTATTTATGACTTATTACAGCCCACAACATCTTACTGGTTTCCTACAGCTTTTATTTATGACTTATTGCAGCCCACAACATCTTACTGGTTTCCTACAGCTTTTATTTATGACTTATTACAGCCCACAACATCTTACTGGTTTCCTACAGCTTTTATTTATGACTTATTACAGCCCACAACATCTTACTGGTTTCCTACAGGTTTTATTTATGACTTATTACAGCCCACAACATCTTACTGGTTTCCTACAGCTTTTATTTATGACTTATTACAGCCCACAACATCTTACTGGTTTCCTACAGGTTTTATTTATGACTTATTACAACCCACATCATCTTACTGGTTTCCTAAGGGTTTTATTTATGACTTATTACAGCCCACAACATCTTACTGGTTTCCTACAGGTTTTATTTATGACTTATTACAGCCCACAACATCTTACTGGTTTCCAACAGGTTTTATTTGTGACTTATTACAACCCACAACATCTTACTGGTTTCCTAAGGGTTTTATTTATGACTTATTACAGCCCACAACATCTTACTGGTTTCCTACAGCTTTTATTTATGACTTATTGCAGCCCACATCATCTTACTGGTTTCCTACAGCTTTTATTTATGACTTATTACAACCCACATCATCTTACTGGTTTCCTACAGCTTTTATTTATGACTTATTACAGCCCACAACATCTTACTGGTTTCCTACAGCTTTTATTTATGACTTATTACAGCCCACAACATCTTACTGGTTTCCTACAGGTTTTATTTATGACTTATTACAGCCCACAACATCTTACTGGTTTCCAACAGGTTTTATTTGTGACTTATTACAACCCACAACATCTTACTGGTTTCCAACAGGTTTTATTTGTGACTTATTACAGCCCACATCTTCTTACTGGTTTCCTACAGGTTTTATTTATGACTTATTACAGCCCACAACATCTTACTGGTTTCCTACAGGTTTTATTTATGACTTATTACAACCCACAACATCTTACTGGTTTCCTAAGGGTTTTATTTATGACTTATTACAGCCCACAACATCTTACTGGTTTCCTACAGGTTTTATTTATGACTTATTACAGCCCACAACATCTTACTGGTTTCCTACAGGTTTTATTTATGACTTATTACAGCCCACAACATCTTACTGGTTTCCTAAGGGTTTTATTTATGACTTATTACAGCCCACAACATCTTACTGGTTTCCTACAGCTTTTATTTATGACTTATTGCAGCCCACATCATCTTACTGGTTTCCTACAGCTTTTATTTATGACTTATTACAACCCACATCATCTTACTGGTTTCCTACAGCTTTTATTTATGACTTATTACAACCCACATCATCTTACTGGTTTCCTAAGGGTTTTATTTATGACTTATTACAGCCCACAACATCTTACTGGTTTCCTACAGGTTTTATTTATGACTTATTACAGCCCACAACATCTTACTGGTTTCCAACAGGTTTTATTTGTGACTTATTACAACCCACAACATCTTACTGGTTTCCAACAGGTTTTATTTGTGACTTATTACAGCCCACATCTTCTTACTGGTTTCCTACAGGTTTTATTTATGACTTATTACAGCCCACAACATCTTACTGGTTTCCTACAGGTTTTATTTATGACTTATTACAACCCACATCATCTTACTGGTTTCCTAAGGGTTTTATTTATGACTTATTACAGCCCACAACATCTTACTGGTTTCCAACAGGTTTTATTTGTGACTTATTACAGCCCACATCTTCTTACTGGTTTCCTAAGGGTTTTATTTATGACTTATTACAGCCCACAACATCTTACTGGTTTCCTACAGGTTTTATTTATGACTTATTACAGCCCACATCATCTTACTGGTTTCCTAAGGGTTTTATTTATGACTTATTACAACCCACAACATCTTACTGGTTTCCTAAGGGTTTTATTTATGACTTATTACAGCCCACATCATCTTACTGGTTTCCTACAGGTTTTATTTATGACTTATTGCAGCCCACAACATCTTACTGGTTTCCTACAGGTTTTATTTATGACTTATTACAACCCACATCATCTTACTGGTTTCCTACAGGTTTTATTTATGACTTATTACAGCCCACATCATCTTACTGGTTTCCTACAGGTTTTATTTATGACTTATTGCAGCCCACATCATCTTACTGGTTTCCTACAGGTTTTATTTATGACTTATTACAGCCCACAACATCTTACTGGTTTCCTACAGGTTTTATTTATGACTTATTGCAGCCCACAACATCTTACTGGTTTCCTACAGGTTTTATTTATGACTTATTACAACCCACATCATCTTACTGGTTTCCTACAGGTTTTATTTATGACTTATTACAACCCACAACATCTTACTGGTTTCCTACAGGTTTTATTTATGACTTATTACAGCCCACATCATCTTACTGGTTTCCTACAGGTTTTATTTATGACTTATTACAACCCACAACATCTTACTGGTTTCCAACAGGTTTTATTTATGACTTATTACAGCCCACAACATCTTACTGGTTTCCTACAGGTTTTAAGTTACTGGTTATTATTACTAGGTTAGTACTTGCTGGTTTTTACTTGTACTACATGTTTATTTACTGGTTTCTTGCTGGTTCTAGGTGTAAACTTACTGGTTTTCCTGGGGGTCCTGGAATTCCTGGAGGTCCAGATGCTCCCAATATGCCCTGAGAGAAGAGGGAGCAAGAGGATGGTGGGAATTAAATTATGAAGATAAAGAGTAGCTAACAGATTCTGTAACGTATGCTATCTGACATAAGACAACAATGGTAAGGGTCTTACCTGAGATCCAGTCTGTCCAATTTTACCGGGGAGGCCGATTGGGCCCGGGGCTCCCTAAAGACAAAGAGGAAGAGAAAAAGATGGGGATCTTCATCCATCTGGCAGAAGAGGATACACTGCCAATGTAATTCAGTTCAGAATGTAATATGTAGTGTCTGACTAGTTCCAGAAGAGGATACACTGCCAATGTAATTCAGTTCAGAATGTAATATGTAGTGTCTGACTAGTTCCAGAAGAGGATACAATGCCAATGTAATTCAGTTCAGAATGTAATATGTAGTGTCTGACTAGTTCCAGAAGAGGATACACTGCCAATGTAATTCAGCTCAGAATGTAATATGTAGTGTCTGACTAGTTATTTTTTTGGGAGGAAGTCTTTAATTATAGGGATATAATTAACAAATAGCTACTTACAGCGAGCCCAGGCAGTCCGGGTCCCTACACACAGAGAGAGAGAGAGAGAGAGAGAGAGAGAGAATGGGAAAGGGGAATGAGAGATTAGTTAAGTCTGTGATTAGATTAGTTAAGTCTTTGTAATCATATAATCACAAACAAATGTGCATAATAACTCATGTATGATTTGTTTCAACAATTATCTTATTTTAATTGAATTAAGAGC
The DNA here is from genome assembly GCF_018296145.1 of Oncorhynchus tshawytscha. Classification (NCBI taxonomy): domain Eukaryota; kingdom Metazoa; phylum Chordata; class Actinopteri; order Salmoniformes; family Salmonidae; genus Oncorhynchus; species Oncorhynchus tshawytscha. The sequence goes on along the minus strand of NC_056441.1, from coordinate 18,440,186 downwards.
AGATGTGTCTACAGAGACAGAACACTAGACAGACTGTGTTCATCAATCTAACCCAAACGTAGAGAAAGCAATCAATGTGTGTTCAATGTTTAATGTGTCAAAATAAGTAATGGAATTCATTGAATTCAATGCTTCATCCGAGCATATCATTAACTCCACTCTGTCAATACAGTACAGTCTTTCTAGTCGTCTGTCAAATATAGCTACACAGCACCATCTAGTGTGCTTTACTGTAACTACATGTAGTCTTACTCAACCTGCATTAACCACAGATCTAGGATCAGATTACCTTGACTCCAAAACATTAGCGGGATGAACCAATATCTGACCCTGTATCAGAGGTATTGGACCCACTGTACACGGCTGTTGGATGAGACTAGTTATAGTAAATCAGTCAGCTGCTAAAAGCTGTTATGCAAGTGTTATGTAACCCCTCTGACTAGGGTCTCCCCCATACCTCTGTAATCCTAGTTAAGTCATGTGTTCGGGTAAAACTCTGGGCCCTACTGATGACGGAGGGTTAGTTCCAGTGGATTTGTAGTGTTCAGGCTATATGTAGTCTGTACTGAACAGTGTTCAGGTTCTGTTGAGTCCGTTAGTACTTACAGTGGGTCCAGGTTCACCACCAGGCCCAGGCTGGCCCTGTAGAAAACAACAATAAACAACAACAACAACATGAGGGTTTATTCTCTCATAGTTTGCATCCAATGTAGACTCCCACCATGGTCCTTACCTTAGGTCCAGGGTTCCCGACAGGACCCCGATCTCCCTTTGCTCCAATCAAACCCTGGAGACGTAGAGAGATAGAGCGATGTGTTCAGTGAGTAAGATCGGTTTGGATCACCAATAGAGTGTTACTTTAGTTCTGGACTTCAATAATGAGGTTGTCGTAAATATAAGATTGGTTTGTATTCATTATGTGCTCTAATAACACAGCACTGTAAGGTGACTTCTGTCTCTTCTAATGCTAAACTTTTATTGAACAGCCTGCTACTTTTTTCAGGACTCACCCCACAGTTTACAAACAAGTGCAGGGGCAGCACTTTCAAATGAAGGTGACAGATTGCACCTTTAGTGCCTGCCAGAGCCTGGGGATTGTGACATCTACTATACATGTGACCTGAATTCCCATTACAGCACTGAGACTATCAGTAGTCTGATTGGATTTGACACTTCCAGGTAATCAGCAGGAAAACTAGGATTGAGATTCCGGGCCGGATTACAGGGTAAATCCCTGTGGAATGTTTCTCAGCATGTGACTGTGAGACCAGCAGAGTGTGTTTCCGTTACCTTATTTAGAGAGAAGCAGTTTCCTGAAAACAGCCACCTTCATAACAACATGAAACTCAGTCTATCTAGCTAGGTTACAGTACATCAATGCATCAGGATTTACATCAATGCTTTTCACTTCTACAGGTTTACACAAACACACAAACATTGTCTCTATTTTCTATTTCTCACTCTCTTTCTCTCTCTCTCTTTCTCCCCACAAATTCATCCCTTTATCTCTCTCTTTCTCTCTCGCACTCTCTTTTCCCTCACAAATTCATACATTTTTCTCTCTCTCTCTCTCTCTCTCTCTCTCTCTCTCTCTCTCTCTCTCTCTCTTCACATTTTCTTTGTCTTGCTGTCAGTCTCTTACAGACACACTTAGCAGCTGATTGACAGGAGACTTACGTCAATGCCATTCTCCCCTGGAGCTCCACCTGGACCAGGTTCACCTGGCTCCCCCTTCAAGCCCTGAGAACAGAGACACAGCCATAGTCAGGTATACAAACACACACATCAGAGATATTGTCAGTGTAAAGTGCACACACTCACACAAACACTATTGAACATGCACACAAACGCACACACACACAAAGAAACACCCTTGAATATGCATGCACACACACACACACACACACACACACACACACACACACACACACACACACACACACACACACACACACACACACACACACACACACACACACACACACACACACACACACACACACACACACACATGCATATACAGTAACTTACTGTTGGGCCAGGAGGACCAGGAGGTCCTTTCTCCCCCTGTGAAGAGAGAGAGGAACAAGAAAAAAAGACATGATATTAACAATTGGTATTGTATGTTCACTACTTTCTGAGATTGATGACATGAAAGTCAGTTTAAGTAGATTACGAAGTCCTTGACATAGAATTCCTTGATGACAGCCCCTTGTTGATCTGGAAGGATTGGTGGACCCTCCCCTGACCCAAACAGAAGACTATGGCTATATCTCAATACCGAACAGTGACTTCCTTACCTTATCTCCTTTCCTCAATCTGAACAGACTTTTCCTGTAAATTCTGGACAAGTGAAAGTTAATTCCTGGTAGGCTCCCTAGTAACACTTTTATATTACTCATTACTCCCACATTTATCAACTATTTACAAATCATAAGTAAAGTATTTTTGCAGTCCCTAATCTAAAGTGTTATTTAACCCTAACCCTAACCCTAACCTTTACATAACCCTAACCTAACCCTAACCCTAACCCTAACCCTCACCTAACCCTAACCTTTACATAACCCTAACCTAACCCTAACCCTAACCCTAACCTAACCCTAACCTTTACATAACCCTAACCTAACCCTAACCCTAACCCTAACCTAACCCTAACCTTTACATAACCCTAACCTAACCTAACCCTAACCCTAACCCTAACCCTAACCTAACCTTTACATAACCCTAACCCTAACCTAACCCTAACCCTAACCCTAACCCTAACCTTTACATAACCCTAACCTAACCCTAACCCTAACCCTAACCCTAACCTAACCTTTACATAACCCTAACCTAACCCTAACCCTAACCCTAACCTAACCTAACCTTTACATAACCCTAACCTAACCCTAACCCTAACCCTAACCCTAACCTAACCCTAACCTTTACATAACCCTAACCTAACCCTAACCCTAACCCTAACCTAACCCTAACCTTTACATAACCCTAACCTAACCCTAACCCTAACCTAACCCTAACCTTTACATAACCCTAACCTAACCCTAACCCTAACCCTAACCTAACCCTAACCTTTACATAACCCTAACCTAACCCTAACCCTAACCCTAACCTTTTACATAACCCTTACATAACCCTAACCTTTACATAACCCTAACCTAACCCTAACCTTTACATAACCCTAACCTAACCCTAACCTTTACATAACCCTAACCCTAACCCTAACCCTAACCTTTACATAACCCTAACCCTAACCCTAACCTTTACATAACCCTAACCTAACCCTAACCTTTACATAACCCTAACCCTAACCCTAACCCTAACCTTTACATAACCCTAACCTAACCCTAACCTTTACATAACCCTAACCCTAACCCTAACCTTTACATAACCCTAACCTAACCCTAAATGGTGTGCAAATGTTTTGTAAATGGTGTGCAATTGTTTTGTAAATGCCTTATAAATGGTTTATAGAGGACCGTTAAAATAAAGTGTAACCCGCCCTCAATATTGCTTTCATTTAGCCAGTTTTTCAGATCAGGAATAAGAAAGATCAGATAAGGAGAGGAAGCCACTTTAGACCACTGAGATGCATAGTATCTAGTAGTGACATCAACCTATTGCGTATACACCTATCCAGTTCCATACAGATCTGCAAGGGTAATTTTGTCACAGGTGGCGATGAGGGGGAAAATGTTTTCTTTTAAAGATCCAGCCATGATTGACAGCTCATGTTTGCTCCGCCCTCAATGTGGAGTGAGGGAACTTTCCAATCATGAAAGGACTGGATAGGTATATATAGCAGAAACTAGTTGGAGCTATTGCTGACACCTACCCTAGTCCACTCAGGTCTGCAAAGGAGAGTGAACAAGGGCAGATGGGATGGAACAACCTTTTTGGAATGAAATGCAGCCCGGCATCTACAGTTGTCCAGAATTGTGTTTCACAGCACTCTTATTACAGCCCACCCTTTGGTGACATCACATACCATAGCAGATAAATATCTGACCCCGGAGCCCTCAAAAGCTATTCCAAGTTCCAGCCCACAAGAGAGGATCCATGTTCACATCAAACATCAACCTGCCAGTCCATAGCCTTCCATTCGTTAGATAGGGAATGTCCAACTGACTGAGGGAATTGACATAATCCCAAGCATTATCTTTAACAGTAGATTTACCTGGCTTTAGGGGTGAAATGGCTCTTCAACTAATTGCATTGGATTAAAGCATGCCTAACTTGTAACATCACAATCGTTTTGGATCATACAGGCCTCACCATTAGTTTCTTCCTTTGTCCACTCATGGTGTAATTCTGTATTCTCAACATGTTTTCAGAACATGGTTTTGTTTAGACTGAGAATACCTCAAAGGTATCACATCACTGCGATATGATCCCGAACCTTTCCCTCTGGACGGAGGTAAAGCCCCCAACTCAAAAACCTCTCTCGCTGTGGGAAACAGAGCTCTTTTGTTCCGCTGTGTTTTCATTCCGTCCGCCCTCTGGTGGTGTAACCGCTGTACTACCTCAGAGCGCTCTATTGGGTACAATGCCCGTCTTTGTGACAACCTGTTGGCTCAGGGCGAAGCGGAGGTAATACTCACATCAATGCCGTCGGACCCGGGGGTACCAGAGGGCCCAGGCAGGCCGGGATAGCCCTGAGGTCCTGGAGGACCGCTCTGGAAAAAATGAAAACAAAATGGAGCGTTTAGAAGTGTGCAGAGGTTTTGTAGATAATTACCTGGCCTTAGAATGTATCACTTTTTGGTATTCATCCAGTTGGATACATATTATTTTCATACTATAAAGAACATGTGAGATAACTGTAATGCAGTAAAACATTTCACACATTTTGGGATTGTGTGTGTCATTTTATTGTAAGCCTTTTGATAATGGAGACATGACTAGTTTTGATAATGGAGATATGACTAGTTTTGAACCAGATGCTTTTTTGAACCAATGTTTGGATAGTCCTAATTGATAAATGAGGCACAGCAACATCACATGAGACAATGACACATGATCAAGTGGGAATTAAAAGCTACACTTAAATGTCATATTTCATGTGAATACAATCCTAGAAATAAGACAAATGCATCATAAACTTGAAGTGAATGAATCACCGAGAAACATCCCCCATACCCATCACATTTTGATAAAGCATGTAAGGCCAATACAAATCCAATACCACTGGTAGCCTACACTCTTCCAACCTAAAAGGGTTGTTCGGCTGTCCTCATAGTAGAACCCTTTGTGAACCCTATTTGGTTCCAGGTAGAACACCTATTACACCCATTTTGGAAGCAATATACTTCTTACAGGATGTGAGATTTTTTACATTTCTATATGAAAAAAAAAACCTCATTCATCAGTCATATTTCTTTTCATGAGCTCTGGATAATTTTATTACATTTCTTACATTGTTCCAAAAATACAGTCTTAGAAAAAAGGGTTCCAAAAGGGTTCTTCGGCTGTCCCCATTGGAGAACCATTTTAGGCTCCAGCTAAAACCCTTTTAAGTTCCAAGTAGAACGCTTTTGGCTTCCTTGCAGAACCTCTGTGGAAAGGGTTCTACATCGAAACGAAAACAAAAATATTTGTCACCAATTAATCTAAGGTAGTAGGTAGGGGGAGGAAAGATGTTTACCAAAGCACTCCCCCCATCCCTTCCCCTTCCTTTGGAAATGCAGTTCCTTGAATCGATTGTCTTATCCAGTCACAACACAGAATCCTCATACTGTGTGGAGATGTATTCCAGAATTCTCCCAATCATTTAGAAATAAGGTTGGGAATTCAATACAATGGTCCTGTTTGTTCAGACAGATCCACTGGTAACTTTCTGTTGGATAGCACGTAGGTGTGATTTGGTGGAGGGCATCTTCAGGTCAGTCATTCTCTGTGTGTCTGTGTTTCTGTGTGCGCATGTGTGTGTGTGTGTGTGTGTGTGTGTGTGTGTGTGTGTGTGTGTGTGTGTGTGTGTGTGTGTGTGTGTGTGTGTGTGTGTGTGTGTGTGTGTGTGTGTGTGTGTGTGTGTGTGTGTGTGTGTGTGTGTGTGTGTGTGTGTGTGTGTGTGTGTGTGTGTGTGTGTGTTGTGTGTGTGTGTGTGTGTGTGTTTGTTTGAATAGGGGCTTCGCAGTAAAGGCACATGGGTGTCTTGAATACACGGCCTGTGTGTGTGTGTGTGTGTGTGTGTGTGTGTGTGTGTGTGTGTGTGTGTGTGTGTGTGTGTGTGTGTGTGTGTGTGTGTGTGTGTGTGTGTGTGTGTGTGTGTGTGTGTGTGTGTGTGTGTGTGTGTGTGTGTGTGTGTCAGCTGAATTCCAGTGTAAGTGCCGCTCTCCCTTGATGACTCTGTCCTGAATCTCCTTTTTGACACCATTTGAAATGGTTTTGTCTCCCCTCCAACTGCTCTTCAGGAATAAAGGAGACATTCCAATTCTTCCTCTGTATTCAGGTAGAAACGTCATCCACAGAATCAAGGCACATAGTCCATGGCAGGAAGATACACTATATATGTATGTACAATGCCACATCACACAACACACACAAATACACACACTACACAACTGATCTTCATGCAGCTCTAGACTCATCATTACAACAATGTTATGACTATGATGATACACTCAAGCCCTGAAACAAGATTGAGGTCATTCACTTTTCTGAAACAACCCAATTCCAAAATGTATTTTTCCAACCACAACTAGCCAGTGTGACAACAAAACCAAGCACAGTAGTCCCCATCTACCTTCACCACTAGTCCCTCTCTCCAAGGGGACTTCTATCCCACCATATCCCAGCCAGAAGCAACCCAGCCTGGGTACACCCCTAACCTCCCCTGTCCACTCCACTCACCACTTGGGCCAGAGCCAGGCACAGAGTCTGCAGGGCGACCCAGCTCTTCAACACAGCCGAGAGTCCAGTCATGATCCCTCTCTCCTCTCCCTCTCTCTCTCCTCAGCACTAAATCCTCTCTTCTCTTGCTTTCTCCCGCTCTCCCCTGTCTTCTCCTTCAAGCCGGGACAGAAACGTTAGGGAATCCAAAGGGGGATGGGGGCTATGTGCGCAGCCCCGAAGATTCCACCCAGTAAAAGTGGTGTAGAGGAATGGTTGGATGGAGGGAGAGATGGAATGAGAGAGAGGTGTAACGCAGCCCTACAGCCTGCCCCAGTGAACACAGGAGCTCCCGAAAGCCCCTCACACACACACACATACATGGAGACACAAACACAAACACACCAAGACACACACACACACTGAGAAACACTTGTACACACCGCTGCCTCATGAATAATGTGTCCCCATAGACAGGTTCCCACAATCTCATTGGACAAACAATGCTACTGCTCATGAATATGCACACACACAGCCAGATTCCCACATGCTGATTGGACACAAATGCTATCTAGCTCCGCCCTGAGGAAGGGGAGTTCATAAGTGATTGAAATTTGAGTGGCATGCCCCAATCCTACAGTCAGTCGCCCCCTATCCCCTAGTTAGTTGTGTGGGTCTGACACGATTGGATAGGTGTAAAGTCGTCTGCATGCATCCCATCCAAAACAGTTCGGAACAGTTGCTGAATATATTATGATGACATTTTGTGATGTTTTTGTTGGTTTTGGTGTTCGTCAAGGGTTTTTTCCAAGGGTTTCGGTTTAGAAGTACAGTTTCTACTGCTTCTACAGTTTCGCTTCGGTACTGATGCCCAGCCCAGAAAGACAATTCCCGTAGACGGCCACATAGAGAAGTTAGATTTGAAAATTCCTAATAAGACACTTATGTCATCACCTTTGTGCACAAAACATCCATTGAATTATTCAAATAATTGTCACTGAGGCAGATCATTTTCATCACAACATAACATTTTATATTCATCAAAATGTTTTTGGATGAGGTGTTGATGGTGTCGTTGCTCGAGCTGCTCCTTGTGCACATTGAGTGCTGGTGTGCATGTGATGTTGGTCCATACAAATCAGATATACAGTGGGGCAAAAAAAGTATTTAGTCAGCCACCAATTGTGCAAGTTCTCCCACTTAAAAAGATGAGAGAGGCCTGTAATTTTCATCATAGGTACACTTCAACTACGACAGACAAAATGAGAAAAAAAATCCCAAAAATCCCATTGTAGGATTTTTTATGAATTTATTTGCAAATTATGGTGGAAAATAAGTATTTGGACAACAGCAAAAGTGTATCTCAATTACATCTACTTTTAATAATTAAGTATATTGAATACTTGTAGACTTTTACTCAAGTAGTATTTTACTGGATGACTTTTACTGCTACTTGAGTCATTTTCTATTAATGTATCTTTACTTTTACTCAAGTATGACAATTGGGTACTTTTTCCACCACTGCACTAATGTAACTCAAACATGTTGCGTTCTTTACACTGAGAAAGGGAATGCTTGACAAAGGCATTGTAAAGATGACTCCAACTGTAATAGTTCCTGATTAAAAAATGAGACTGATAATCACATGAATGTCTTCTTAGTTCGTTGCAGATATGCTATCACTTCTTACAGTTGACCTCTAGGAGGCGGTATGGTTCATGTTTTTGCATCTAGGTCTTGTCTGCTCTCTCTTGTGATGAAATGCTGCTCTCTGCTGGTCATTTTTAGTTCTTGCAGTTCATATTCTAGAGTTGGCATTGAAGTTGCCAATGCATTCCTAATGGACAGTAGTGCCTATTAGGCCTATCCTGTTGATGTCTATAACCATGGTACACAATAATCATATTTTAAACAAGCATATTTTCTTTCCTTGCAAGAAAACTTAGAATTTAAAAAAGGCATTGCATAATCTGACGTTAACAAGAATAGATTTTTAAAAACAAGGTAAAACTTGAGGGCCATTATGGATGAAACCCATTTGAGAGAGTAGCAAACATTTCAGAGCAAAGCCGAAAGCATAATATGATAATATCACAAATGTACAGCTCAGGACTAATTTTAAATAGAAAGAAATAAAAGATTTTGTTGCCATACAACCTGGAATTAAAATGGGGGCTTGTATCATTTTATTTACACAACATTTCTACCACTTTGAACACGCAAAATATTTTTTATTGTGAAACAAACGAAATATGACCAAAAAAAACAGAAAACTTGAGCGTGCATAACTATGCAAGACTCCTGGGGTACGTCTTTATAAGCTTGGCACATCTAGACAGTGGTATTTTTGCCCATCCTTCAAGGCAAAACTGCTCCAGCTCCTTCAAGTTGGATAGGTTCCGCTGGTGTACAGCAATCTTAAAGTGATACCACAGATTCTCAATTGGATTGAGATCTGGGCTTTGTGTTTTCCCTTAAACAACTCAAGTGTTGCTTTAGCAGTATGCTTAGGGTCAATGTCCTGCTGGAAGGTGAACGTCCATCCCAGTCTCAAATCTCTGGATGACTGAAACAGGTTTCCCTCAAGAATTTCACTGTATTTAGCGCCATCCATCATTCCTTCAAATCTAACCAGTTTCCCAGTCCCTGCCTCTGAAAAACATCCCCACAGCATGATGCTTCCACCACCATGCTTCACTGTGGGGATGGTGTTCTCGGATGATGAGAGTTGTTGGGTTTGCGCTATACATAGCGTTTTCCTTTAAGGCCAAAAAGCTACATTTTAGTCTCATCTGACCAGAGTACCATCTTCCATATGTTTGGGGAGTCTCACACATGCCTTTTGACGAACACCAAACATGTTTGATTATTTTTTTCTTCAAGCGATGGCTTTTTCATGGCCACTCTTCCGCAAAGCCCAACTCTGTGGAGTGTACGGTTTAAAGTGGTCCTATGGACAGATACTACAGATACTCCGCAGTGGAGCTTTGCAGCTCCTTCAGGGTTATCTTTGGTCTCTTTGTTGCCTCTCTGATTAATGCCCTCTTTGCCTGGTCCGTGAGTTTTGGTGAGTGGCCCTCTCTTGGCAGGTTTGTTGTGGTGCCATATTCTTTAAATATTTTAAGAATGGATTTAATGGTGCTCTGTGGGATGTAAGATCTTATTTAGGGGCTTCATAGCAAAGGGGGGAACACATATGCACGCATCAATTTCCGTTTTTTGTTGTATTTTTTAGAAAGAAAATGTTAATTTCACTTTACCAATTTGGACTATTCTGTGTATGTACATTACATGAAATCCAAATAAATTTAAATTACAGGTTTTAATGCAACAAAATAGGAAAAATGCCAAGGGGGATGAATACTTTTGCAAGGCACTGTATCCCTTTCAAATGCATATTTTTGATTGAATTCTAACTTGAGATCCCTGTACTGAAAAATTTTGCTGAGATTTCACACACCAACGTATGTATGATGCACAAGCTCATATTACACATCTATCTCAAGTCAGGATCAACCCTACGTGACTGACAAAGATTCAGGCTTTTGCATTAAAACAGCTCTATTTTTATCATTCATCTTTTCAGAGTTTTCTGGAAAATTCCTCAACCGTAATTAGAAACACAACCACTTTCTTAGACAACAACCTTTTCTGAAAGAGACATGAACAAGAACAAAGTGAGAATGCACATGCCTTAACACTAGAACAAGTATAAAACATTAACAGGAAGACATATGAATATGAGTGGCGAATCCTCTCAGTGTGTTCAGCCTCCTTCAAGATGAATGCTGTATGTTTGTTCATGTTAGTATATGGTAGTGTAAGGTAATGTATCACAGCAGGCTGCTGTGAGGAAGGCTCATAATAATGTCTTGAACACACATTGGAATGGCACATGGATGGCACATGGTTTCCATGTGTTTGATGTATTTGATGTATTTGACACCATTCCAACTATTCCACTCCAGCCATTACAACAAGCCCGTCCTCCACAGTAAAGGTGCCACCAACCTCCTGTGTATTGTGTGGTATTGTGTGGTGGTGTGTATGGTAGTGTGCATGGTAGCGTGTGTGTGTGGTCGTGTGTGGTAGTGTGTATGGCAGTGTGTGGTAGTGTGTATGGTAATGTGTGTGGTAGTGTGTGTGGTATTGTGTGGTAGTGTGTATGGTAATGTGTGTGGTAGTGTGTGTGGTAGTGTGTGTGGTATTGTGTGGTATTGTGTGGTGGTGTGTATGGTAGTGTGCATGGTAGCGTGTGTGTGTGTGGTCGTGTGTGGTAGTGTGTATGGCAGTGTGTGGTAGAGTGTATGGTAATGTGTGTGGTAGTGTGTGTGGTAGTGTGTGTGGTAGTGTGTGTGGTATTGTGTGGTAGTGTGTATGGTAATGTGTGTGGTAGTGTGTGTGGTAGTGTGTGTGGTATTGTGTGGTATTGTGTGGTGGTGTGTATGGTAGTGTGCATGGTAGCGTGTGTGTGTGGTCGTGTGTGGTAGTGTGTATGGCAGTGTGTGGTAGTGTGTATGGTAATGTGTGTGGTAGTGTGTGTGGTAGTGTGTGTGGTAGTGTGTGTGGTATTGTGTGGTAGTGTGTATGGTAATGTGTGTGGTAGTGTGTGTGGTAGTGTGTGTGGTATTGTGTGGTATTGTGTGGTGGTGTGTATGGTAGTGTGCATGGTAGCGTGTGTGTGTGGTCGTGTGTGGTAGTGTGTGGTAGTGTGTATGGCAGTGTGTGGTAGTGTGTATGGTAATGTGTGTGGTAGTGTGTGTGGTAGTGTGTGTGGTAGTGTGTGTGTTATTGTGTGGTAGTGTGTATGGTAATGTGTGTGGTAGTGTGTGTGGTAGTGTGTGTGGTATTGTGTGGTATTGTGTGGTGGTGTGTATGGTAGTGTGCATGGTAGCGTGTGTGTGTGGTCGTGTGTGGTAGTGTGTATGGCAGTGTGTGGTAGTGTGTATGGTAATGTGTGTGGTAGTGTGTGTGGTAGTGTGTGTGGTAGTGTGTATGGTAGTGTGTGGTAGTGTGTGTGGTAGTGTGTGTGTGTGGTCGTGTGTGGTAGTGTGTATGGCAGTGTGTGGTAGTGTGTATGGTAATGTGTGTGGTAGTGTGTGTGGTAGTGTGTGTGGTGGTGTGTATGGTAGTGTGTGGTAGTGTGTGTGGTAGTGTGTGTGGTAGTGTGTATGGTAGTGTGTGGTAGTGTGTGTGGTAGTGTGTGTGTGGTAGTGTGTGTGTGGTAGTGTGCATGGTAGTGTGTATAGTAGTGTGTGTGTGTGGTAGTGTGTATGGTAGCGTGTGTTGTAGTGTGTGTGGTAGTGTACAGTAGTGTGTGCTGTATGTTTGTGTGTGTATTGAGGTGTGTCCTTGGGTGTGTCAGAAGAACATGTGTACCAGGAGTGGGAGTAAGTTAGTAGAGAATGACAGGTGTGTGTTAGAGAGGTGTGTGTGTGTGTGTGTGTGTGTGTGTGTGTGTGTGTGTGTGTGTGTGTGTGTGTGTGTGTGTGTGTGTGTGTGTGTGTGTGTGTGTGTGTGTGTGTGTGTGTGTGTGTGTGTGTGTGTGTGTGTGTGTGTGTGTGTACAGTATGATACGGTGTGTGTGCATGTTGTGTGTCTGTCTACGAAGTGGCATCCTTTAAATAGGCTATCAGGTCCTCTCTCTCTTTCTTCTTCTTGATACCAGCAAAGATCATCTTGGTACCTGGGATGTACTTCTTAGGGTTCTCTAGATAGACCATTAGTGTCTTCTCCTCCCAGACTACACCTACAACAGAGGAACAGAGAGAGAGAGAGAGAGAGAGAGAATGAGAGACAGTGAGAAACATGGTTTGTAATGAAGATGTGTACTTATATTTACAGTCATGGCCAAAAGTTTTGAGAATGACACAAATAAGAATTTTCACAAAGTCTGCTGCCTCAGTTTGTATGATGGCAATTTGCATATACTCCAGAATGTTATGAAGAGTGATCAGACAAATTGCAATTAATTGCAAAGTCCCTCTTTGCCATGAAAATGAACTGAATCGCCCAAAAAACATGTCCACTGCATTTCAGCCCGGCCACAAAAGGACCAGCTGACATCATGTTAGTGATTCTCTCATTACCACAGGTGTGAGTGTTGACGAGTACAAGGCTGGAGATCACTCTGTCATCCTGATTGAGTTCGAATAACAGACTGGAAGCTTCAAAAGGAGGGTGGTGCTTGGAGTCATTGTTCTTCCTCTGTCATCCATAGTTACCTGCAAGGAAACACGTGCCTTCATCATTGCTTTGCACAAAAAGAGCTTCACAGGCAAGGATATTGCTGCCAGTAAGATTGCACCTAAATCAACTATTTATCGGATCATCAAGAACTTCAAGTAGAGTGGTTCAATTGTTGTGAAGAAGGCTTCAGGGCGCCCAAGAAAGTCCAGCAAGCGCCAGGACTGTCTCCTAAAGTTGATTCAGCTGAGGGATTGGGGCACCACCAGTACAGAGCTTGCTCAGGAATGGCAGCAGGCAGGTGTGAGTGCATCTGCACGCACAGTGAGGCGAAGACTTTTGGAGGATGGCCTGGTGTCAGGAAGGGCAGAAAAGAAACCACTTCTCTCCAGGAAAAACATCAGGGACAGACTGATATTCTGCAAAAGGTACAGGGATTGGACTGCTGAGGACTGGGGTAAAGTCATTTTCTCTGATGAATCCCCTTTCGGATTGTTTGGGGCATCCGGAAAAAAGCTTGTCCGGAGAAGACAAGATGAGCGCTACCATTAGTCCTGTGTGTCAACAGTAAAGCATCCTGAGACCATTCATGTGTGGGGTTGCTTCTCAGCAAAGGGTGTGGGCTCACTCACAATTTTGCCTAAGAACACAGCCATGAATAAAGAATGGTAACAACACATCCTCCGAGAGCAACTTCTCCCAACCATCCAGGAACAGATTGGTGATGAACAATGCCTTTCCAGCATGATGGAGCACCTTGCCATAAGGCAAAAGTAATAACTAAGTGGCTCGGGGAAGAAAACATCGATATTTTGGGTCCATGGCCAGGAAACTCCCCAGACCTTAATCTCATTGAGAACGTGTGGTCAATCCTCAAGAGGCGGGTGGACAAACAAAAACCCGCAAATTCTGACAAACTCCAAGCATTAATTATGCAAGAATGGGCTGCCATCAGTCAGGATGTGGTCCAGAATGTAAATTGACAGCATGCCAGGGCGGATTGCAGAGGTCTTGAAAAAGATGGGTCAACACTGCAAATATTGACTCTTTGCATCAACTTCATGTAATAAAAGCCTTTGGCACGTATGAAATGCTTGTAATTATACTTCAGTATTCAATAGTAACATCTGACAAAAATATATAAAGACACTGAGGCAGCAGACTGTGAAAATTAATATTTGTGTCATTCTCAAAACCTTTGGCCACGACTGGACAGCCAGTGTGTCAGTCAAATCAAATCAAATCAGTAGTATCTAACAATTCACAACAATACACACATCTCAAAGTAAAATCATTGAGTTAAGAAATATATAAATATTAGGATGAGCAATGTCGGAGTGGCCTTGACTAGAATACAGTATATACACATTAATGAGTCAGTGTGTCAGTCCCCACAGTAAGGCTTTCTGCCCTATTTTACTGTTCAGGTTTCAGTCCCCACAGTAAGGCTTTCTGCCCTATTTTACTGTTCAGGTTTCAGTCCCCACAGTAAGGCTTTCTGTCCTATTTTACTGTTCAGGTTTCAGTCCCCACAGTAAGGCTTTCTGCCCTATTTTACTGTTCAGGTTTCAGTCCCCACAGTAAGGCTTACTGTCCTATTTTACTGTTCAGGTTTCAGTCTCCACACTAAGGATTACTGTTATATCAAATCAAACTTTAGTTGTCACATGCATCGAATACAACAGGTGTAGTATACCTTACCGTGAAGTGCTTACTTGAAAGCCCTTAACCAACAATGCAGTTCAAGAAAGAGTTGTATTTGACAGTCTATAATGCCTGTCCATACATGTAGCTCCATCTGACAGTCTATCCTGCCTGTCCATACATGTAGCTCCATCTGACAGTCTATCCTGCCTGTCCTTAAGTGCTTACTTGAAAGCCCTTAACCAACAATGCAGTTCAAGAAAGAGTTGTATTTGACAGTCTATAATGCCTGTCCATACATGTAGCTCCATCTGACAGTCTATCCTGCCTGTCCAGACATGTAGCTCCATCTGACACTCTATCCTGCCTGTCCATACATGTAGCCCCATCTGACAGTCTATCCTGCCTGTCCAGACATGTAGCTGTATCTGACAGTCTATCCTGCCTGTCCAGACATGTAGCTGTATCTGACAGTCTATCCTGCCTGTCCTTACATGTAGCTCCATCTGACAGTCTATCCTGCCTGTCCAGACATGTAGCTGTATCTGACAGTCTATCCTGCCTGTCCTTACATGTATCTGACAGTCTATCCTGCCTGTCCAGACATGTAGCTGAATCTGACAGTCTATCCTGCCTGTCCAGACATGCCTAGCATGTAGCTGTATCTGACAGTCTATCCTGCCTGTCCAGACATGTAGCTGTATCTGACAGTCTATCCTGCCTGTCCAGACATGTAGCTGTATCTGACAGTCTATCCTGCCTGTCCAGACATGTAGCTGTATCTGAACAGACTGACAGTCTATCCTGCCTGTCCAGACATGTAGCTGTATCTGCCTGTCCAGTCTATCCTGCCTGTCCAGACATGTAGCTGAATCTGACAGTCTATCCTGCCTGTCCAGACATGTAGCTGTATCTGACAGTCTATCCTGTCTGTCCAGACATGTAGCTGTATCTGACAGTCTATCCTGTCTGTCCAGACATGTAGCTGTATCTGACAGTCTATCCTGCCTGTCCAGACATGTAGCTGTATCTGACAGTCTATCCTGCCTGTCCAGACATGTAGCTGTATCTGACAGTCTATCCTGCCTGTCCAGACATGTAGCTGTATCTGACAGTCTATCCTGCCTGTCCAGACATGTAGCTGTATCTGACAGTCTATCCTGCCTGTCCAGACATGTAGCTGCATCTGACAGTCTATCCTGCCTGTCCAAACATGTAGCTGTATCTGGCAGTCTATCCTGCCTGTCCAGACATGAAGCTGTATCTGACAGTCTATCCTGCCTGTCCAGACATGTAGCTGCATCTGACAGTCTATCCTGCCTGTCCAGACATGTAGCTGTATCTGACAGTCTATCCTGCCTGTCCAGACATGTAGCTGTATCTGACAGTCTATCCTGCCTGTCCAGACATGTAGCTGTATCTGACAGTCTATCCTGCCTGTCCAGACATTTAGCTGCATCTGACAGTCTATCCTGCCTGTCCAGACATGTAGCTGCATCTGACAGTCTATCCTGACTGTCCAGACATGCAGCTGCATCTGACAGTCTATCCTGCCTGTCCAGACATGTAGCTGTATCTGACTGTCAGACTGTAAGACATAGTGGAAATGTACCAATGAATACTTCATTGGTATCCACTACATGAGATATTGTCAAACCATTCCTCTTATGATTATCTTGCGTTGGACTAGTAACCGAAAGATTGCAAGTTCGAATCCCCGAGCTGACAAGGTACAAATCTGTCATTCTGCCCCTGAACAGGCAGTTAACCCACTGTTCCTAGGCTGTCATTGAAAATAAGAATTTGTTCTTAACTGACTTGCCTATTTAAATAAAGGTTAAAAAAATATATACAAAAGTCTTATGATAGTGAGAAAGTGTCATCCATACAGATGTGCTAATTATGAATTTACACTGACACACACATGTAATCACGCACACACACACACACACACACACACACACACACACACACACACACACACACACACACACACACACACACACACACACACACACACACACATAGACACACAGACACACACACAGAGTGACCCTTACCCTTGTTGGTGTTGGCCTGTGTGTAGGAGTATCCAGGTGACTGTCCTGTCTTCCGGCCAAACAGGCCCCAGAGGTTAGGTCCCACCTTGTGTCGTCCCCCCTCATCCACCGTGTGGCACTGGGAACACTTCTGGACAAAAGCCTTCTTCCCTTTCTCTGTGTCCCCCATTACAACTTGCTCTCTGTCCTGGACAGAAAGAGAACTCTGCTGTCTGCCTAAATAAAACAAAGGTTGAGTAGCAATTATGGAAACAAGCTACATTTAGTGTAGTTACTGTGTAGTTACATGTAGCCTCGTGACACCAATATATAACCTATGGTATGCATGTCAGGATATGTGTCCTCGATTAGTCCTGACATGTCCCATTTCTCCCAATGATGTCACTATATTTTGTGTGTGGAACATTTTCGCCCCTTGCACAGTGGAGAACCCAGTTATTAACCAGCCTGGTCTAATAGACTAGACTTATTATAGTAAATGTAAATCCAAATTACTCAAATTAATATGATATGTTATGTTTGGTATGGTATGGTTACATAAGACAGAAGGTTACTTAACCCTTAACCGTCTTAACATTCTGTATACTCCCCTTGTCCTAAGGGTCGAAAATGACCCGCCTTCACTAAACCCCTCAAATAAAGCAGCTTAATTTAACTTTACACCCCAAATATATTTTGCATGAAGAAACATCCTGTCATTCATCACAAACTTCGTGAATATCTGGGTTTTCCCTCTTTACAGTGCAGAAAGACTGCATTTAATCAGTGGACACCACTCATTTTTATAACAACACAGCCGTCAAAATTGTTATCTTTACTAAAGTAGAGGTTTATTTTTATTATTATTGCTAAAGGTACTGCATAGGTGTAAACATACATTTCTTTTAGCAAGAGATGGCACTTGAATAGCTTAAGAAAGTATCAGAAATGTGCAGGCAGTTGTTTTGAATGCATTTTAATGAAGGGAAACAATAACGGCAACACAGTGATATATTCTTACAGTTGAAGATGGAAGTTTACGTACACTTTAGCCAAATACATTTAAAACTCAGATTTCACAATTCCTGATATATAATCCTAGTAAAAATTCCCTGTCTTGGGTCAGTTACGATCACCACTTTATTTTAAGAATGTGAAATGTCAGAATAGAGAATTATTTATTTAAGCTTTTATTTCTTTCATCACATTCCCAGTGGGTCAGAGGTCTACATACACTCAATTAGTATTTGGTAGCATTAACTTGGGTCAAACATTTCGGGTAGCCTTCCACAAGCTTCCCACAATAAGCTGGGTGAATTTTGCCCCATTCCTCCTGACAGAGCTGGTGTAACTGAATCAGGTTTGTAGGCCTCCTTGCTCACACATGCTTTTTCAGTTCTGCCCATAAATGTTCTATAGGTTTGAGGTCAGGGCTTTGTGATGGCCACTCCAATACCTTGACTTTGTTGTCCTTAAGGAATTTTCTCTTGAGGTGTTGCTTCAATATGTCCACATATGTCCACATATCACGATGCCATCAATTTTGTGAAGTGCACCAGTCCCTCCTGCAGTAAAGCACCCCCACAACATGATGCTGCCACCCCTGTGATTCACAGTTGGGATGGTGTTCTTCGGCTTGCAAGCCTCCCCCTTTTTCCTCCAAACATAACGATGGTCATTATGGCCAAACAGTTCTATTTTTGTTTCATCAGACCAGAGGACATTTCTCCAAAAAATATGATATTTTTCCTCATGTGCAGTTGCAAACCGTAGTCTGGCATTTTTATGGCAGTTTTTGAGCAGTGACTTCTCCCTTGCTGAGCAGCCTTTCAAGTTCTGTCGATACTGTGGATATAGATACTTTTGTACCTGTTTCCTCCACCATCTTCACAAGGTCCTTTGCTGTTGTTCTGGGATTGATTTGCACTTTTCACACCAAAGTATGTTCATCTCTACGAGACAGAATGCGTCTCCTTCCTGAGCGGTATGACGGCTGTGTGGTCCAATGGTGTTGATACCTGCGTGTTTATACCAGGATGTCTTGCTCCCAGACAGACTAAATAACTTTTTTGCTCGCTTTGAGGACAATACAGTGCCACTGACACGGCCCGCTACCAAAACCTGCGGGCTCTCCTACACTGTAGCCGATGTGAGTAAAACATTTAAACATGTTAACCCTCACAAGGCTGCTGGCCCAGATGGCATCCCCAGCCGCGTCCTCAGAGCATGCGCAGACCAGCTGGTTGGTGTGTTTACGGACATATTCAATCAATCCTTATCCCAGTCTGCTGTTCCCACATGCTTCAAGAGGGCCACCATTGTTCCTGTTCCCAAGAAAGCTTAGGTAACTGAGCTAAACGACTACCGCCCCGTAGCACTCACTTCCGTCATCATGAAGTGCTTTGAGAGACTAGTCAAGGACCATATCACCTCCACCCTACCTGACACCCTAGACCCACTCCAATTTGCTTACCGCCCCAATAGGTCCACAGACAACGCAATCGCAACCACACTGCACACTGCCCTAACCCATCTGGACAAGAGGAATACCTATGTGAGAATGCTGTTCATTGACTACAGCTCAGCATTTAACACCATAGTACCCTCCAAACTCGTCATCAAGCTCAAAACCCTGGGTCTCGACCCCGCCCTGTGCAACTGGGTACTGGACTTCCTGACGGGCCACCCCCAGGTGGTGAGGGTAGGTAACAACATCTCCACCCCGCTGATCCTCAACACTAAGGCCCCACAAGGGTGCGTTCTGAGCCCTCTCCTGTACTCCCTGTTCACCCACGACTGCGTGGCCATGCACCCCTCCAACTCAATCATCAGGTTTGTGGACGACACTACAGTGGTAGGCTTGATTACCAACAACGACGAGACGGCCTACCGGGAGGAGGTGAGGGCCCTCGGAGTGTGGTGTCAGGAAAATAAACTCACACTCAACGTCAACAAAACAAAGGAGATGATTGTGGACTTCAGGAAACAGCAGAGGGAGCACCCCCCTATCCACATCGACGGGACAGTAGTGGAGAGGGTAGTAAGTTTTAAGTTCCTCGGCGTACACATCACGGACAAACTGAATTGGTCCACCCACACAGACAGCATCGTGAAGAAGGCGCAGCAGCGCCTCTTCTACCTCAGGAGGCTGAAGAAATTCGGCTTGTCACCAAAAGCACTCACAAACTTCTACAGATGCACAATCGAGAGCATCCTGATGGGCTGTATCACCGCCAGCCATTGAGTGGCTGCTGCCAACATACTGACTCAACTCCAACCACTTTAATAATGGAAATTGATGGAAATTGATGGAAAAATGTATCACTAGCCACTTTAAACAATGCCACTTAATATAATGTTTACATACCCTACATTACTCATCTCATATGTATATGTATATACTGTACTCTATATCATCTACTGCATCTTGCTATCTTTATGTAATACATGTATCATTAGCCACTTTAAACTATACCACTTTATGTTTGTATACCCTACATTACTCATCTCATATGCATATACTGTACTCTATACCATCTACTGCATCTTGCCTATGCCATTCTGTACCATCACTCATTCATATATCTTTATGTACATATTATTTATCCCTTTACACTTGTGTGTATAAGGTAGTAGTTGTGGAATTGTTAGGTTAGATTACTCATTGGTTAATACTGCATTGTCGGAACTAGAAGCACAAGCATTTCACTACACTCGCATCAATATCTGCTAACCATGTGTATGTGACAAATAAAATTGTATTTGATTTTGATTTGATTTGCGTACTATTGTTTGTACAGATGAGTGTGGTACCTTCGGGTATTTGGAAATTGCTCCCAATGATGAACCAGACTTGTGGAGGTCTGCATTGGTTTTTCTGAGGTCTTTTCCCCATGATGTCAAGAAAAGAGTCACTGAGTTTGAAGGTAGGCCTTTAAATACATCCACAAATACACCTCCGATTGACTCAAATTATGTCAATTAGCCTATCAGAAGCTTCTGAAGCCATGACATATTTTCTGGAATTTCCAAGCTGTTTAAAGGCACAGTCAACTTAGTGTATGTAAGCCTCTGACCCACTGGAATTGTGATACAGTGAATTATATGTGATATAATCTCTCTGTAAACAATTGTTGGAAAAATGACTTGTGTCATACACAAAGTAGATGTCCTAACCGTCTTGCCAAAACTATAGTTTGTTAACAAGAAATTTGTTGAATGGTTGAAAAACGAGTTTTAATGACTCCAACCTAAGTGTATGTGAACTTACTTCAACTGTATATACTGTACAATGAGGAATTCAACTAGTCTTCTCCCATTTTTTAACCATTTCCCCCACCCACAAGGTGTGGATACGATACGATAATAGATACAAAACAAAAACATGAAGAACATAATTCCATCAACTCTAATTAGCACATGTAGGATAGTATGCAAGTGTGTGTGCATGGACGTTGCAGATATATTTCTCACATGTGCAGCACATAGAGTTTGTTTTACAGTCCTTCTTTGGGGGGCAAAATTGGCAGAACCTTCTCTTGCCTGTCCCAGCCGCAGCCTCAGGTGGATCAGGACAAGATTCAGACCCCTGAACAGCTTTCACAAGCGCTGCAGAGGTTGCAGTGCGGGGGAGGCGCTCCCTTCTTTGAATCTGTGGGGTTACAAGTGCCTTTCCCAGCTGCTCCAGGAACACCCTCCTCTTGTTCCGCTTATCAGGCATCCAGGTAGGGTTGATCTTGTTCCATATCACGAAGGCATTGTATGAGGACACATCAATGATGTTATGGAAGATGACCAGGAGCTGGCGGGCAGTCATCCTCCTGCAGCTGTAAGTTCCAATCACCTTGTCCAGGTTGTCCACGCCTCCTTTGTTGTGGTTGTAGTCCAGGATGATGGCTTGCTGCCTGCCCTCACGATCACTGATCTCAGCCGTTTTGTGCAGTGTGCTCAGGAGGACCACATTCTTGTTCCTCTTTGGGAGGTAAGAAACTAGAGTGGTGGGGGGGTGAAGGCAAACTTTGATGAGAAGTCCTCTCTCCCCCTTGTTGCAAGGAGTGCAGGGGGAGATCAGGCTTGTTCTTTCTAACTGTGCCAACCATGGTAATCTTCCTCTTCAGGAGCTGCTGGCTGAGTTCAATCAGTAGCACACATATTCTAAATGTCTCATTGTGTGTGTGTGTGTGTGTGTGTGTGTGTGTGTGTGTGTGTGTGTGTGTGTGTGTGTGTGTGTGTGTGTGTGTGTGTGTGTGTGTGTGCGTGCGTGTGGTGTGCCTGTGTGTGTGTGTGTGTGTGTGTGTGTGTGTGTGTGTGTGTGTGTGTGTGTGTGTGTGTGTGTGTGTGCCCGTGTGTGTGTGTGTGTGTGTGTGCCCGTGTGTGTGTGTGTGTGTGTGTGTGTGCGTGCGTGCGTGCGTGCATGCGTGTGTGTGTGTGAGTGTGTGTGTGTGTGTGTGCTTTTTGCCGTGTGTAAATTATTTTAGAACTGCCAGGTCAAAAATGACTGTAAGACAATCTTTGTACCCTGGTGTTGTACAGCTTTCATGGAAATATGAACAAAGGTGATGTTTCACTTTTTCTAATGGTGTGGTCACTCTAGGAAAAGTCATCAAATTTCAAGTTGAACAAAATATCATTTAGGGGGTTTTCTCTGCTGTTAAACATAGTGGAGGGTGAAAGGAGGGTGGTTAGTCGGGTGGATAGGTCAGCGTATAATGCAAATGTTTAGCATGTGTGTTTGAATCTCAACATGGACAACTTTAGCATTTTAGCTTATTAGCAACTTTATAACTGCTTACTACTTTTATCTACTTTGCAATTGCTTAGCATGTTAGCTAACCCTTCCCCTAACCCTAACCTTAACTCTTCAACCTAACTCCTAACCTTAACCCTAACCTTAACCCCTAACCCTAATTAGATGTTCATCAATGTTTCTTAAATGTCGAAGTTGTTGCAAATGTCAAATTTCAAAGTGTTTAAGGTTAAGTTTAAGTTAGGGTAAAGTTCAGGCATTAATGCTGGAATATTAAGGTTAGGCATTAACTCCAAATGGTTAAGGTAAGGGTTAAAGTTTTGGAAAGGCTTAAAACATAAATCTCAAAAACAACTTTTTATCACTGGATTCGAATTAGAAACCCTTGGAATCAGAGGTAGATGCTTATGCCCTAGCAAACAGAAACGTATCTGAAGGAGCAGCATCCCCCCCAACATCCTCCGACATAAATGGGCAATGATACTGACTTGTATCCTTGGTGACCATACAAAACATAACATATCACACTAAATGGAGTATCTCTTATTTAGTTACAGAATAATGTGAAATGCTCTGAGACCAAGTTGAGATAACGCCCACCTCAGGTGGAAAATACCAAGTACATTTAATCCGGAAAATGTTTTGTATCCAGAGAACTGTATAGATATTCACAAAATGTTGTTTCGGTTTCGACTGAAGGCTACAAAAACAGAGAGAATAGGAAACACCTACAATTGATAGTTGTTGGTACGTTTTGTATAGCACAAACTCCACAAAACGAAAAGAATAGATAATAGTTGTCTAAATGTTTTTATGAAGAGGTAAAGGCAACAAACAGAAGCTCACCTGTTGGAAGATGAAAGTGTGTCTGATTCTCAGGTAAATTACCCCACCTTTAAAAAGTGTGTCAGAAACTTGACACAGTGCATATTCTGTACCGTCTCGTGGCTACGCCCCCAAGAAAACCCATTAGTATTGGAAAGTAGAGCTGCCAAACACAACTTTCTCAAATTTCACGACAATCCCTGTTGAATAATCCATGAATCACCATGCTGAAAAAAATATATTTTATAAGCGCTTCGATTGAGCAATATATTGGAAGCGATGCCAGCTATGCAAGTCACACCCATTTCTTATGGTAAGCCCATTAAACCTGAATAACTGAAACAGTTGTAGGAATAATAGACTTGTGTGAAACATTGGAAAACTAAGATATTAATGTTTGCAACTAAATGATTATTTTGTTGACAGTAAAACAAATGAACAAGTCTTTGTTTCTTGTACTTTGTAAGGTATCTCTCTTCATGTAGAAGGAAACCTCACAGCTAGATGTTTGGAATGTGTGTGTATATGCACACGTTTGTGTGGGTGTGTGTGCATGTATGTGTGTGTGCTATACATTAGCCTCAGTTAGGAAGGGAAGTAGAATGACTGTCGCCTTCCAGTGACGGCATCAGTCCTGTAGAACGAGTCCTGAATCTCCAACAGAACCGATTGGGACCAAAACAACCCTCAACCCCAACGGCTCTTTTGCCCAACCCCCACTTTTATTTTATCTTTATTTAACTAGGCAAGTCAGTTAAGAACAAATTCCTATTTTCAATGATGGCCTAGGAACAGTGGGTTAACTGCCTGTTCAGGGGCAGAACGACAGATTTGTACCTTGTCAGCTCGGGTGTTTGAACTTGCAACCTTCCAGTTACTAGTCCAACGCTCTAACCACTAGGCTACGCTTCCAGTTACTAGTCCAATGCTGTAACCACTAGGCTACACTGCCTGTACCCCTCCTTGTCCCCCTCCATGGAAGCTCCCCTGGATCACTCCTTCATCCCAGAACCAATGTAGCAACAACAAACAAAAAATCTTTGCGACCTGTAATGGAAACGGCATATATAGGATACATTTTGTACCTCTACAGGGGTGTATTTCATTATTGCGACAAAGGATAATGGAAACGGTGTTTTTCTAATTAATTATGATTTGCCAAATCATTTTGAAGGTATGCACATGATGTCATCACATAGGGTACTATGGGGTAAATAGCCCCCTCTAAGAACAATGTCTAATTGCTGACACAAAAAAGCAACGTTTGGAAAAACATTAGTATCTGGAGGCAGATCAAGTTTAGGCAAATAAACTATAAATTGAAATAAATTGCTACCGTTTACACTTTTTGAGTTATTTCATGAAATATTGAGAGCCGTTTTTTCAGTTACCCGATGGGAGAGATGCCAATTGAAAAGCGCTCTCTTAAAAACATAGATAGCAATCTAGTTATATGACATACAATGCTGTGTAAAATAGCTAAAAAGCTACCGCTTCTGTCAAGCAGTCTACAGCATACAGTTTGATACATACGTTTGATCAATCCAACATGTGCCTCCCCCCGAACGCACTGCAACTGCCTGTTCAAAGCAATGCTGCAAGGCAAATGCAGCGTTTCATTTATTCTGGTGTAGCAAAATGCAATGACGGTGTGATCGAAGTGTTAGCGGAGACTGTACTCGCATTAAACATTAGCTAAATCAGAAATCACCTTCACATTTCTATCTCGGAATCTGTAATGCTTTAGCTTTACAGATTTAGTACAGTCCCTTTAAAAAAATGTATTTGAGTACATGTAATATATCAATATTGATTGACTTTAGGTTGTTATTGATTGATTCTAGGTTTGTTGTATTTTATAAGTACTCAGGTAGGATGTTTCCTCTGTAGCCATAGTGGAAGTGTCCCTTGCGGGTGTCTCAGTGTATTCTGGGACCAGGAAACAGGGGTGTCTCACTTCGCTCTGCCGGGGACTTCCCAGCCTGTGTGGAGGAAGCCTACAAAGTGCCCTCTTCATGTGAGGTAATACTTCTGAATGTGAACTCCAGAGACCTTGCTAGCTACAATGTATACTCCTCTGGAGACTCTGCTGCAATACACCCTTTACAGTAACAGGTTGAGCAAAAACTGGTTGAATCAACAGTGTTTCCACATCATTAAAAAAATAATCTATGTGATGACATTGAATCAATGTGGAAAACGGATTGGCTTTGCAGAAAATCATCAATGTAAGGGAATTTTGTCGTTTTTTTCACCTAACTTTTATCCTAAATCCAATGGCATGACAAAGTGTTTTTTTGATTTCATGTTGAATTCACGTTAGTTGACAAATCAAAACTAGACGTTGAACTGACATCTGTGCCCAGAGGGAAGTGATATGACCCCGCACTCACATGGTCTAGCTATTACACTGACCTATCATAAGCTAAGTACTGTGCTTAACTCGGATTGAAATAGATGCCAGTACTTATTTTGGGAGGGAGCTCTCACGAGAGGTCGCCGTCTCATAAGGACGTTCAGTGAATCACTTGAGACCCCCTCTGTCGCTCTTTGCCTTGCCAAACTCCCTGTAGCCCGGCCAACAATGACCCCGGCCTGTGTTCACTTTCATTTTTCCCAAAATCTTTTTTAATTGTATTGTCTACATCACTTCACGATGTTGATCATGGTGAATATAATGTATGACACCATTCACACCACGGCTCCATTATGAGTTCATCAGATGGTAAAGATAGGCCTTGGTGTAATGTATTAGGTCATCATATTAGCTACACTACATGACCAAAAGTATGTGGACACCCGCTTGTCGAAAATCTCATTCCTAAATAATGTGCATTAATATGGAGTTGGTTCCCCCTTTTCTGCTATAACAGCCTCCCCTCTTTTGGGAAGACTTTGCACTAGATGCTGGAACATTGCTGCAGGCTTTCATTCAGCCACAAGATTATTAGTGAGGTCGAGCACTGATGTTGGGCGTTTAGGCCTGGCTCACAGTCGCCTTTCGAATTAATCCCAAAGATGTTCGATAGGGTTGAGGTCAGTGTTCTGCACAGGCCAGTCAAGTTCTTCCACACCGGTCTTGACAACTCATTTCTGTATGGACCTGTCTTTGTGCATGAGGGCATTGCTGAAAGAGAAAAGGGCCTTCCCCAAACTGTTGCCACAAAGTTGGAAGGATGGAATAGTCTAGAATGACATTGTATGCTGCAGCGTTATGATTTCCCTTCACTGGAACTAAGCCCGAACCATGAAAAACAGCCCCAGACCATTATTCCTCCTCCACCAAACTTTACAGTTGCCACTATGCATTGCGGCACTTAGCATTCTCCTCGCATCCGCCAAACCCAGATTTGTCCGTCGGACTGCCAGATGGTGAAGTGTGATTCATCACACCGGAGAAGGTGTTTCTACTGCTCCAGAGTCCAATAGCATCAAGCTTTACACCACTCCAGCCGACACTTGGCATGGCGCGTGGTGATCTTAGGCTTGTGTGTGGCTGACAAACAGTTATAGTGCTGACATTGCTTCCAGAGACAGTTTGAAACTCGGTAGTGAGTGTTGCAACAGAGGACAGACGATTTTTATGCGCTTCGCGCTTCAGCACTCTCCTGTCCTGTTCTGTGAGCTTGTGTGGCCTACCACTTCGTGGCACAGTTGCTGTTGCTCCTAGACGTTTCCACTTCACAATAACAGCACTTACAGTTGAGCGGGGCAGCTCTAGCAGGGCAGAATTTTGAACAATTGACTTGTTGGAATGGTGGCATCCTACAATGGTGCCACGTTAAAAGTCACTGAGCTCTTCAGTAAAACCATTCTGCTGCCAGTGTTTGTCTATGGAGATTGCACGGCTGTGTGCTCGATTTTATACACCTACCTGAAATAGCCAAATCCACTCATTTGAAGGGGTGTCCATATACTTTTGTATATACACAGTGTAGTGTATATCGATAAACTACATATATGATGTATTGCTGTTTGATAGGCTACATTGCTGTTTCAAGAAGTGGAACTTTGAGAAGTTGACATTTGGTAGACCACATTCAGGACCTGTCCGTGGTCCTGAAACGAATCAAACAAATGGCATCCAAATCAACGGTATAATCGGTATAGTCATTTTAATCTGTGCTTTACATGATTAAGTAACAATATGGCACCAACTTAACAATATTCATACATTACATAGGCTATTAGATAAATATGAGGGAAAGCCACAAGCCACGTTGTGGAAACAGCACACTCTTCTGTGGTGTCAGAAGTCATTTAAAGTTCAAAAGAGTAAATCCAACTTCGACCTCCTCACAATATGTTACAAATTTGCAAAATGTATATGTTATGAATTCCAATTTGTTGTTGCTAACTTCAGCTAGGGGTTAGAGTTTCTTCTTCCTCTGAGCCAAAATCATAATATAATAGTCTTGATGCTGGAAGAATGAAAATATATTTACATTTTGAAATCATAGGCTTATAGACAAGTAATATTGCCCCATCCAAAAGTCAATATTGTATCTAATCTTTTTTCCATCTATTTTTTTATAGTCAGTCATTATACCTTATGGTAAACATGCAACAAAAACATCATTATGCAACGTGGTCTCAAAGCCTTTTGTATTATTCTGAGACACTCCATTTCGTATGATATGTTACGTTTCATATGGTATGCATTCATTTGTGGATGTCCATCATCCATTTCGTATCATATGTTACGAATTTGCAAAATGTAAAATATGTCACAAATTTGCAAAAGGTATGAAATGTTACTAATTCCAAGTTGTTGTGGCTAATGTTGGCTAGGTGGCAAATGCTAACATTAGCTAAATGGATAACGTTTTCAATATGTTATGAATTGCAATTTGTACAATATGTTGTGAATTTGCAAAACGTACAATATGTTACAAATTTGCAAAGTGTATGATATGTTATGAATTCCAATTTGTTGTCGCCAACTTTAGCTAGGGGTTAGAGTTGGTGTTAAGGTTAGGGTTAAGGTTAGGGTTAGGATTTAGTTTAAAGGGTTACGGTTGGGGTTAGGGAAAGGAATAGCTAAAAGGGTTAAGGTTAGGATTAGGGGAAGGGTAAACTAACAAGCTAAGTAGTTGCAAAGTAGGTAAAAAGTAGTAAGTAGATTTACTCTTACTATGTTATGTCTAGTCTATGAGCCCAGTCTGCATTATATGTAAATGTAGGCCTACCTAATGTTCACATTTGGCACAGGTTCAGACATGCGTGAGTAAAACGCCATGGCTCGGAAAGGATAGCTGTGGTAGAACTCATTCCTGCTGAACCTCGGTGGCAAGGTGGCAGAGGGCACTGTCCCGATCCGGGGACATTCAACACATGAGGTCATAAATGTTGCAACAGACCCCTGTGCTCTTCCAAAGCGTTGTGGTAAATTGAGGGTGGATTTGGGTGAGTGCATGTCATCAGGTTGGGAGTTCCGGCCGAAGCGCAGTGGGAGGTTGGCGTGAAGGTGTAAAGGTTGGACCGGTGGCGGGTAGAGTCGGACCATGGTAGGTGCTGAGCTGACTTTTCCGCTGGTTGGTGCTACGTTGATTTTGAAATCATCCACCTCGAGACTCCGTAGTATTTCATTGTTCGTCTGAAAAGCAAAACGCAGAAAAACACATGAAATATTTCACCCCCTTAATTTTTTTATGTGTGAATAAAATGTCGAAAGAATTAGAAACAAATATATTTTACATGTGGCCATTAAGGCCAGATTGTGTTTTAATTCATGGTGTGTCATTCATCATTGTCAGACTGATAGCCTATCAGAACAGGATAGAGCACACAAGAAAGACATAGGCTAGCCTTTTCTGTCCATTATAAAGAATTCATTTAAATTAGTAGAACATTTAAGATGGTCATACGAAGGATCATTTAGCTATTTCATTTAGAATTTTAGGGCCCCAATAAGTATCACCCAAACATATTTTTAAGTATTTGATGAAACATTGAATTTGATCTTTCCACTATTAGCCCATAGAAATGCATTGAAAAATAGATTCATACATGGTTAAACAGATGGTCAAAAGGGAGTATGTTTTGAAGTGTCTGTCCAATATCTGAGAGATACAATACAAGAAAGATCAGATTGAAAAAAAATAATTGACCCATATTTAACCCCTTTTTTTGGCACTAAATGTCAGTATACTATATGTCTCCTGGTCTGACAAACATCGCTGCAGCTATGCCACCTTCCACTGCAGATGCGACAGGAAGACATAGGTGGATGCATTGGATTGAAAACGCAGTCCATGCAAACAGATATCTCTAGCTTTAACGGACTGATTTAGAATTGTTATTTTGTTATGCTAATAAGATCTCCACGGGGGGGGGACTCTAGGGGGTTAAGCCTACGTTTTCCTGTTTTCTCTGCTTTTATTACTTACTTTATGCTTCTTGTGCTCATTCAGCACTATGAGCTGCAATTATTTACCTTTTTTTTAAATGAAGTTTACTGTGAAAATAATAATTATTTAAGATGCACTATGCAGAAATCGCTCTGCCATTTCCTGGTTGCTAAAACTCTAATAGTTTGCCTAAGTTCAGTTTATGTGACAAAATAAGCTAATGTAGTGTAGAGAATCACTGTACCATCTAAACCGATGTCAAATATATGTTCCATAACCAAACATGTTGATGTTTCAGCTGTTTGAAGCTGGTGTACAAAACAAAGTAAAAGACGCAAAAACAAAACTTAAGAAGGGAAGCATAGAAATAGTACACGTAGAACAGATCCACCGCTTCTTAGACTTGCTTTCACTATAACGCACATTTCTATGTGAATTTGGTCCAGTTGCTAAAAAGTTATTGTCACTTTAAATAGCAATAATATAGGCTATCAAATAGCCATCTCTTAGTAGGCCTACTTTATTATCTAATTGACATAAAGATGTATTTTGCTACATTTTGCCTATTTTTTTCAAGATCCCTATAGCCAACACTACTACTTTAGAGGTCATTTTGGGTGTAGGTTTATGCTTACCTGAGGATGCTGTCGCTGTCTGGTGGTGTGTCTGTTGTTGTCGTCGGTCATGGACATTCTGTACACCCCAGAGTCAGAGGCCATCACCCCTTGGAACTCCACACATCCCAAAATAACCAAGGTGAATATCACCATCATCATAGTCGCAGTGGCAGGAAGCATCTTGTCACTGCGTATCTTGAGTACAACACTTATAGCCTCTCTCCTTGACCGTCACCTGCTCTTAAAGCGTGCACACACACACACACACACACACACACACAGCCTTCACCAACCAGAATCATGAATGAACGTATTGCCCACCCCGGAACGTCCTCATTTGGCCCACATACAAAACATATTGCATACACACAAATTCCCAGTTCGCCACAGAACCATACATGAGAGAAAATGCTCATTAAGCCCTCACACATTAGACACACATACAATTACAGAACCGGAATGAACCAGTCATTGAACAGTGTCCCATCTGACGTGTGTATACACACACACTAAAATGCATGAGAAGAGTATTTGTGACAGGTGAGCATTCACTTACTAATTAGTAGAGCTTCTTTGTGGTCATGGTAACAGAGAGCCTTGCAAGGAACATTGGAGGAAACGTCTTCTTCTGAACTCGTCATTTCCTGTGTGTAAGGTTTGGAACCATATAATTAGGAATTAGAACGCTAGCAATTGAATAGGATCTCTATTGCCTCTGAAACTAAGCAGGGTTGGTCCTGGTTGTTATCTGGATGGGAGACCAGATGCTGCTGGAAGTGGTGTTGGAGGGCCAGTAAAAAAATATATCCCAAGGCAGTGATTGGGGACACTGCCCTGTGTAGGGTGCCATCCTTCGGATGGGACGTTAAACGGATGTCCTGACTCTCCATGGTCACTAAAGATCCCATGGCACTTATCGTAACAGTAGGGGTGTCAACCTCGGTATTCTGGTAAAATTCCCAATCTGACCCTCATTCCATTATGGCCACCTAATCAACACCAGCTTCCAATTGGCTCATTTCATCCACCCTCCTCTCCCCTGTAACTATTCCCCAGGTCATTTCTGGAAATGAGAATGTGTTCTCAGTTAACTTAACTGGTAAAATAAAGGTAAAATAAATTCATAAAATTAATATGGTTGGAACTAGAGAACAGTGTTGGGCATTCAGATGTCTCGATTCTGTAATCAGCACTTGATTACTATAGACTGGATCAGTAGTTTCGATGCAGTATCTTGCATACCATTACATTTGTCAGAATGCATCTGGACTGCATTTCAAGGCAGATCGTTGGTCGTGAAAATGGTGGCAGGTAGCCTAGCGGTTAAGTAACCGAAAGGTCGCAGGTATGAATCCCCGAGCAGGCTAGGTGAAAAATCTGTCGATCTGCTCTTGAGCAAGGCACTTAACCCTAATTGATCCTGTAAGTCGCTCTGGATGAGATCGTCTGCCAAATGATAGAAATGTAAGATGACCTGATTGTATTGCCGTGGTTGTGTAAGGTCCTTCACATGGTGTGATACATTATTAGTCAGTGAATACCTCAGTCATCCAATCACAGAGACATTCTAAGAACCGGTGTGTTTCTTTCTTTGTTCTGTGTAAGCTGTACATGAGCATTTGTGACTTCTTATTGTTCAGTTAACTCAAGGTTATGTTTGACCCTTGGGTCACTCATGATGACAGGGGAGGAAATTTGCATCTCATTTCAGTTTTTATTTTATTTTTGGGGAAAAAAAGTCAAACTTACTGTATATTTCAGTTATTAGTTGATAGAGACAAAAATGTGACTTGTTAATAGTTGGGAAAAGCAGGCAACAATTATCAACACTATGCTTCTAATTAATGCCTGTCTATAGCATTCTTTCCCTGTGTATTGTGGTGCTATAGAGGGCTAATCTAAACATGTATATATATACCTCTGTCTCAGCATTGACTCCCTGTCCAAACAAAGGTAAAATAAAACATTCAGATCTTTTGCCACTAATTGGTCTTTCGACCAATTATATCAGATCTTTTGCCACTAATTGGTCTTTCGACCAATTATATCAGATATTTTGCCACTAATTGGTCTTTCGACCAATTATATCAGATATTTTGCCAATAATTGGCCTGCCAGCCATAGCCTACTAATATTCAGCTGTTAATGAAAATAGTATGGTGTGCAACAAGCTCTCAGTCTCACGGCAGAATTAGACGCTCATCCCTGTTTCTCAAACATCAGATTTCAAAGTTGTTCCAAACTTCAAATTTTGAAGTGTTTAAGGTTAAGTTTAGGCATTAACTCTGAAATATTAAGGTTAGGCATTAACTTGACATGCAACCTTCTGCTTACGCCCATCAGCCATCCCTGTCCACAACACCTTGCCAAAACCGAAACCTACTCAAAGGTAACAGTGCTCACTGTTGCCCCTAGTGGCCGGTGACCACGTCATCTCCCGACGTCCTCAGACATGGATGAACGTCTCATCCTGACTTGTATCACAGGTGACCTGTTTGGTGGTGTAGCCTGCATCTAGGTAACAGCTAGTGGAATGCAGTAAAATATTCCTGTGGGGAAATAAGGTCATTGTGAGAGGGATTGATAGGTCATCAACACTTTAATTAACTGTTCAGCGAATAACATCGTCGCCGTCATGACGTCTGTCATTCCACATTCTGATTATGACTGAAAGTGGTTTTGTTTGAATTAATTATTTACTCACTAGGTCTGTATTTTCATGGAGGTGACACTGAATAAGAGAAATGTTAATTAGTTCATTACAATCGAAATGGAAATATTTATTTGATCCGAATGTCACAACCTGACATTGTTAACATTATTAACACCCCCTCCTCTCTCTCTCTGTCTCTCTCTCTTCTTCTCTCTATTCTTCTGTCTCTCTCTCTCTCTTCTTCTCTCTCTCTCTTCTTCTGTCTCTCTCTTCTTCTGTCTGTCTCTCTCTCTCTTCTTCTGTCTCTCTCTCTCTGTCTCTCTCTCTGTCTCTCTCTCTCTTCTTCTGTCTCTCTCTCTGTCTCTCTCTCTTCTTCTGTCTCTCTCTCTGTCTCTCTCTCTCTTCTTCTGTCTCTCTCTCTCTTCTTCTGTCTCAATCTCTCTGTCTCTCTCTCTTCTTCTGTCTCTCTCTCTCTGTCTCTCTCTCTCTGTCTCTCTCTCTCTGTCTCTCTCTGTCTCTCTCTCTCCTTCTGTCTCTCTCTCTGTCTCTCTCTCTCTCTTCTTCTGTCT
>NC_056441.1:18389232-18401732 GCF_018296145.1 Oncorhynchus tshawytscha | reverse complement strand
TTCTTGAAAGTGATGTCTTCTTTTCAGTGATATATTCTTCTAAGTGATTCTTCACTGTGTCTTTTGTGCCTTTCACTTGTTCTCTTAAGTTTGAGTTTTGAGTGGTAGGGTGGGGATACTGTGCAAATGTTTTTCTGGCCAGCAGATGGCATACTTCAACACATCAATGAGTTTGAAATATTCCACTCCCAGGCAACCCAGTTGATGAGAAGTTGATGATACAATAATAGAATTCCCACATTTTTAAAAACAATAACGAAATGTGTTGACATTGACTTTCTGAGTATTTGTACTTCCTAGACAATTTAATTTTGTTTTAGGCACAGAATAAAGGGCAAATACTGACATGATGTGAGGAAAGGGTCTCATTTCAAAGACGTAGCAGCCACACGATGGTGCTCAAACATATCTCTTAGCTCTCACCATGTTTTTACTTCTGAGCATGAGGGAGGAGCATCTATAAAAAAAACTTGATTAACATGAGGGAGTGGTTATGACGCTGGAGGGAGGACCTTGGTCATGTGGGTGTTGTGTAGTAGGCCATTGGCTTGAAGGTATTGTCGAATCAGAAGCTTTCCTCGGGCCAGCTCCCTTCAGCAAATGGCTGCAGAGCAGGAGAGGTAATTGGGGAACAGGGAGAACAGGAAATTGAGAAAATTAGGCATGATGAGAGAATGTAGGGATGGGGGGGAGGATATTTTTAACTGTGTATGTTCAAACAACTGAGCCCTGATGAGAGGATTGAGGGATGGGGGAGGATATTTTTTGATGTGTATGTTCAAACAAATGAGCCCTAATGAGAGGATTGAGGGGTGGGGGGGATATTTTTTTATGTGTATGTTCAAATGCATGTTTTGACTTTTGTACACAGAACATGATGTGTCCACTACAAACTGATGTGCCCACCACAACATTTTCATTTTGTCCACAGATACATTGTGTCCACTACAAACTGATGTGCCCACCACAACATTTTCATTTTGTCCACAGATACATTATGTGTCCACTACAAACTGATGTGCCCACCACAACATTTTCATTTTGTCCACAGATACATTATGTGTCCACTACAAACTGATGTGTTCACCACAACATTTTCATTTTGTCCACAGATACATGATGTGTCCACTACAAACTCATGTGCCCACCACAACATTTTCATTTTGTCCACAGATACATTGTGTCCACTACAAACTGATGTGCCCACCACAACATTTTCATTTTGTCCACAGATACATGATGTGTCCACTACAAACTGATGTGCCCACCACAACATTTTCATTTTGTCCACAGATACATTATGTGTCCACTACAAACTGATGTGCCCACCACAACATTTTCATTTTGTCCACAGATACATTATGTGTCCACTACAAACTGATGTGCCCACCACAACATTTTCATTTTGTCCACAGATACATTGTGTCCACTACAAACTAATGTGCCCACCACAACATTTTCATTTTGTCCACAGATACATTGTGTCCACTACAAACTGATGTGCCCACCACAACATTTTAATTTTGTCCACAGATACATGATGTGTCCACTACAAACTGATGTGCCCACCACAACATTTTCATTTTGTCCACAGATACATTATGTGTCCACTACAAACTTATGTGCCCACCACAACATTTTCATTTTGTCCACAGATACATTATGTGTCCACTACAAACTAATGTGCCCACCACAACATTTTCATTTTGTCCACAGATACATTGTGTCCACTACAAACTAATGTGCCCACCACAACATTTTCATTTTGTCCACAGATACATTGTGTCCACTACAAACTGATGTGCCCACCACAACATTTTAATTTTGTCCACAGATACATGATGTGTCCACTACAAACTGATGTGCCCACCACAACATTTTCATTTTGTCCACAGATACATTATGTGTCCACTACAAACTGATGTGCCCACCACAACATTTTCATTTTGTCCACAGATACATTATGTGTCCACTACAAACGTATGTGCCCACCACAACATTTTCATTTTGTCCACAGATACATTATGCAACATGGGGCGTTCAAGTGGGCATAGATACACATCTGAGACAGAGCTAAGCTAGAGCTTGGACACTGGGCTAAATGGGTAAAACAAGCAGAAATGTAGTGAAACAGAGTGGTATAGCCAGCACCAAAGAAAGGGGGAGAAATATACACAACAGATGACAGGAAGTGAAGAAAGAAAGAAAGAAATCGTAAGAGAAACAGAAGGCAGAGAAAGAGAGAAAACAAGAGAGGGTGAGAAACAGACTTTTCCCCCCACACTCTCTATTGACCCCTGACCCCTGACCCTGCTCTCAGTTGGACAGCCAGTGTGGCTGCTGGTCAGAGGGGGCAACGGTCACGCTGAGGGGAGGGAAGAGGGGAGGGAGTGAGCGGGTGAGGTTAGGAGTATACGACCCCTCACCCACTACTCTGAGACTAAACTACTCTGAGACTAAACGAGAGAGAGATTGTTTGAAGGAGACGGTATGCCTTATCCTAAGCAGAAGTCCAATCATATACAACGGGTGGAATTCCTATTTTTAGAGCCTATACTCCAAGTCGATACTCACAGAATAATAAGGAATTCCCCTTGACCATGCTCACTAATTCGGGAAAACAAACATTATTTCCTATTGACCCCCATTGTGAAAGAGCCAACTTCGTCGCCGATTTTTTTGTCATACAGAAATAACAAAACATGCTGAAAAGCTGCTGTGTTGTTCAATGTAACAAGGTCAAAAGTCCCAACCTATGGTTCACAATGCTCCCACATAGGGAAATAGAGCCTGTGAGAAGAGCCCTGTGGCTACAGGCTATTCGGCGTGGGAGAGTTGGAAATGTGGGGACCTGGTGTCCAAGCAGGATACGCAGAGCTATGTGTGTGGAAAACATTTCATCACAGGTAAGATATTTCACTTGTTTAGTACAGTCCGTTTGTATCTCCACTCACTACTTGTAGCTGTATAGTCTGTTTGTTTTTGTTGTTGGCCCTGGCTATCTTAATCTTTATGTCGGTAGCTAGCTAGCTCACGTGGCTGCTAGCACCATCATGAATAGGGTCATGAAGGAAGCCCTACAATATTACATTTTTCTAAATAGTGAGAAAGTTTGGGAGCAGGCAACTTTCAAAAATAATCTTTTAAATGTAGTTTTGTAATTGACTAAAACAAGCAAACATTGGCCATATACACACCACCCCGGGCCTTATAAGGCACCATGTGCTGCGGACAGGGGCTGTTCTTAAACACAACACATCACAGAGTGCCTGGATACAGCCCTTAGCAGTGGTATGTTGGCCATATAACACAACCCTCCGAGGTGCCTTCTTGCTATTACAGTGCATTCGTAAAGTATTCAGACCCCTTGGTTCTACATTGTGTTACGTTACAGCTTTATTCTAAAATGGATTAAATCACTTTTTTCCCTCATCAATCTAAACACAATAACCCATAATGACAAAGCATTATGCATTTTTTCAAATGTATTAGTAATAAAAAACTGAAATATCACATTTACATAAGTATTCAGACCCTTTAATGTCAGGTTGGATGGGGAGCGGCGCGGCGCGGCTATTTTCAGGTATCTCCAGAGATTTTCGATTGGGTTCAAATCTGGGCTCTGGCTGGTTTTCATCAAGGATCTCTCTGTACTTTGCTCAGTTCATCTTTCCCTAGATCCTGACTAGTCTCCCAGTCCCTGCCACTGAAAAACTTTTCCACAGCATGATGCTGCCACCACCATGCTTCACCATAGGGATAGTGCCAGGTTTCCTCCAGGCATGACACTTGGCATTCAGGCCAAGGAGTTCAACCTTGGTTTCATCAGACCAGAAAATCTTGTTTGTCATGGGATGAGAGTCTTTAGGTGCCTTTTGACAAACTCCAAGCGGGCTGTCATGTGCCTTTTACTGAGGATTTCCCTCATCTGGCCACTCTACCATAAAAGCCTGATTGGTGGAGTGCTGCAGAGATAATTGTCCTTCTGGAAGGTTCTCCAATCTCCACAGAGGAACTCTGGAGCTCTGTCAGTGACCAAGGCCCTTCTCCCCCGATTGCTCAGTTTGGCCGGGCGGCCAGCTCTAGAAAGTCTTGGTGGTTCCAAACGTCTTCTATTTAAGAATTATGGAGGCCAGTGTGTTTTTGTGGACCTTCAATGCTGCAGAAATGTTGTGGTACCTTTCCCCAGATCTGTGCCTCTACACAATCCTGTCTCGGAGCCCTACGAACAATTCCTTCGACCTCATGGCTTGTTTTTTTCTCTGACATGCACTGTTAACTGTGGGACCTTATATAAACAGGTGTGTGACTTTTCAAATCATTTCCAATCAGTTGAATTTACCAAAGGTATACTCCAATCAACTTGTAGAAACATCTCAAGGATGATCAATGGAAAGAGGATGCACCTGAGCTCAACATCGAGTCTCACGGTAAAGGGTCTGAATACTGTAAATAAGGTATTTCTATTTTTTATTAGTAATACATTTGCAAAAATTTGAAAATAACTGTTTTCACTTTGTCATTATGGGGTATTGTGTGTATATTGATGAGGATTTTTTTTATTTAATCAATTTTAGAATAAGGCTGTTACGTAACAAAATATAGAAAAAGTCAAGGGGTCTGAATACTTTCCAAAGGCACTGTATAAACTGGTTACCAACGTAATTAGAGCAGTAAAAATACATGTTTTGTCATACCCATGGTATACGGTCTGATATATCACTGCTGTCAGCCAATCAGCATTCAGGGCTCGAACCAACCAGTTTATAATGCTTAATAATACACTTGAGTCCATGTGTCATGCCATTTTTACCATGGCTGTGGTGGACTACTTGGCTTCGCCTCGTCTCAGCCATAATAAAAATGTCATAACACAGGACCTCTCATGTATATCAGTGCTGACTTGGGCTAGAGATCACCGGAGCTGACTACCAGCACCACAAATGTTCTACTGCTTGAGCTCCTGTTCCTCTTATAGAATATTAGCGCAAAAGATTGTGGAGGTCCTGCACCTAAATATAAACAGTACCAGCACCCAGAATGAGTACCGGAACCTATTTCAGTCCAAGACAAGAAATGCCTGTATTGTTGTTTAAATATAAATCGTTCATTTTCTAGCCATCACCTGCATGTCATCTTGATCAAAACAAAATCTCAGAGTGGAGTTTGAAATTCAATCAAGTTTGAATTAGCTTGTTTTCGATAAACCAGGCCAAGAGATGGACCTCTGAGATATACTTTCTAACAGAGACTATACAGTCATATACTGTGAGTTACCTTGCACTCTGAAGTCATTCGGATGCAGGATACAGTGCGTGGCTTATTAGCTAATCCGTTAATTACCTAACCGTGTGCTTACTTACCTAACCTTGTGCTTAATTACCTAACCTTGTGCTTAATTACCTAACCTTGACGTCCATTGTGGTATGGGTCAGATTGACCCGCACCGTTTAAACACACTCTACACAGTCAAAGAACCAAATCAAATCAGCTCAAACTAGATTTTGTCTTGTCAGACTTTTCAGAAAGAAGAAATACAAGAACATTTGATTTCAAAACTCCATATTTAAGAACTATTTGCTAATCATATTTCCTTTATCACAAACACATTCTTTCTGTTTGGAGCTCATATGTCACGTTCTGACCTTTATTTCCTTTGTTTTGTCATTATTTAGTATGGTCAGGGTGTGAGTTGGGGTGGGCAGTCTATGTTTGTTTTTCTATGATTTGGGGATTTCTATGTTTCGGCCTAGTATGGTTCTCAATCAGAGGCAGGTGTCATTAGTTGTCTCTGATTGAGAATCATACTTAGGTAGCCTGGGTTGCACTGTTTGTTTGTGGGTGATTGTCTATGTTGATTGCTTGTTTCAGCGCAGTTCGCATTAGCTTCACGGTCGTTATTTCGTTTATTGTTTTTGTATCGGGTTTCAGTGTTCAGTGTTTCTTTATTAAAATTAATGATGAACACATACCACGCCGCATTTTGGTCCTCCGATCCATCTCGCCTCTCCTCTTCAGAAGAAGAGGAGGACGACCGTGACATCATATTTGCATGTCTGTGTCAGAGATTTGCTGCTCTCGCGCTGAGAAGGAGAAGCTTGGGAAATGTCCTTTTCACTCAAATATAATTATAAAGGTGCATTCAGAACCAGTCAAAACTAAATACATCAAAGACACGTGTTTATTTCAGACCTGTGCAAATATCTGTAGACATGAAAGCCTCCGGGTCAAAATGAACCACAACATTATGTTTGTATACAAAATCTACACACACATTCCACAACATAGCAGTGTTTCCACATTTTGAAGTTAGGTTCATGACCCTAAATGAGGAAAAGTAATTTAATTTCATGGAGAAAAACTAGTATTTTCTTAACTAGTATTTTAGACAACTCAAAGTGGAAATAGGTCAAATTGACCCACAACATATTAGGAGGGTTAATCAACCTTCTGGCATGTTAGGGCAACACAAGAGATGACTTCTCATGAAACTGATTAACTAAATAATCTCACCAAAGTCTCTCTCTCTTTCTCTCTCTCCTTGTCTGTTTTAAATATATCTCTCTTTCTCTCTCTCTCTCTCTCTCTCTCTCTCTTGCTCTCTCTTCTCCCCCTCTCTGTTCAGAGCAGGACGTGAGTCAACAGGGTCAGGAGTAGGGGTCAACCTCAGAGGTCAAACCTGCCAGTCAAACTAGTCCATGTTTGAATTGAGGATTATGTTACCAGGAACCATTATTGCAAAACGACCAAAGTCATCTGCTTCTTTTGTTTGTAAAATGGTAGATAGTCATTTTGGTTGAAAAGAAATCAACCAAACATGAAATTGTAATGGTTTGGCATCACAGATATGTGCGTGTCAATGTGTGTAACAGACTGACAGAGTGGTCCAGTTAAATATTATATTTCCTAGTGTACGGTTCAATCTATTCTCATCATAGCTTAACACACACGCACAAACGCATGCACACACACACATACACCGTGTCAGGCAGGCTGGCCAGTTGGGGATATAAAGGCCAGTGTGGGGTTTCAATCTACTGCAGGCTAGCTCAGAACACTGATGATGTCATCAGCACACAGCTGTCAGAATCCGTCTCCACCCTGTGAGGTTCCATCTCAGTGAGGAAGAGTGTGAGTGTGTGAAGTTATGCAGACAACTGATTGAACTGTACATTTAGTATTAGGATATTTAGCTGGAGAATTCTCTCAGTCACACACACACACGCATACACACACAGAGCGAGGTAGTGTTTGCTGTCAGAACCCCCAGGAGTGGACTGGCCTGATCAAAGCTCCATTCTGGATCAGATTCCTCTGCGTGAGAGGCTGGAGGGCAGGGAACATGGACACACACAGCTACTGGGAAACGCAGTCAGAAAGAGTGGGAATACTGGGGATGCTTTCAAGGCATGGTCATCAGTGTGTGTTACACACAGAGGCTCCATTACTTCCCACACACACACACAGAAAACACACACACACAATACCACACACAGAAAACACACACACACACAATACCACACATGAATACACACATACAGACACAATACCACACAGAAATACACACACACACACACACACACACACACACATACACACACACACAATACCACACATACAGTAGATGTGTCCACTTCAAATGTAAGAAATACGATTTGAGTGGATTATTTGTAAGTCCTCTGGAGTCTTTCTCTCTCTCTTGATTGATATAATGGGTGTATTTCTCTGTACTGTGCGGATCTCCATCATTCTGTGGTTTGTGTAGATAAAGTCTGGGCAGATGCCAGCTCCCCCCTCCCACACATACACACTGGGTTGGCATGAGGTACAGAGCTGTGGACTGGCACTGGTTGGATGGGGTTTTATGCTGGTCTGTGTATAGGAGAAAGAACACATGCCATAACAAGATTAAATCAAATGAGAGAGAGATGGGTGGATTGGGAAAGAGGAGAGCGGGCGATGGTGGGTCACTCAAGGTTAGTACTACAGTACATACATGAGGATGTCTCTGTCTCTCTCTCTTTCTCTCAGGAGGAAGATGTTTCTATAGTGAGATCATCTGTCTAGCCTCCCGGAGCCTTCAGCAGCAATACCACCTAAACGACTCACATATCATCACAAAACACAGCTAAACCGACAACAGAGAGATCATGCGAAAAGTGCCACTTGGAAAAAGAACCGCAACTCAAACAAGCCACTCTGCAAAATAACATATTGAGAGAGAGAGAGAGAGAGAGACTCACCCTTACCCAGGGCCATCTGCTCCTGGGGAGAGTGTGTGGGCGAGACAGGGGCTCCAGACATACAGGCCCTCCAGTCTATATTATAGAGTATGAGATAAACAGTAAGGAAAGGCGAGTCGATCAGCTTGTGGTGAGCCTTACAGCAGCACAGCACAGTGTGTAGTCATCCACAGGCAGCTTTACACCAATCCAGTCTCCCTGTAAGCCAGTACAGGCCACAGTACACCAATCCAGTCTCCCTGTAAACCAGTACAGGCCACAGTACACCAATCCAGTCTCCCTGTAAGCCAGTACAGGCCACACTACACCAATCCAGTCTCCCTGTAAGCCAGTACAGGCCACACTACACCAATCCAGTCTCCCTGTAAGCCAGTACAGGCCACACTACACCAATCCAGTCTCCCTGTAAGCCAGTACAGGCCACACTACACCAATCCAGTCTCCCTGTAGTCAGGCCACACTCCCAATCCAGTCTCCCTGTAAGCCAGTACAGGCCACACTACACCAATCCAGTCTCCCTGTAAGCTAGTACAGGCCACACTACACCAATCCAGTCTCCCTGTAAGCTAGTACAGGCCACACTACACCAATCCAGTCTCCCTGTAAGCCAGTACAGGCCACACTACACCAATCCAGTCTCCCTGTAAGCCAGTACAGGCCACACTACACCAATCCAGTCTCCCTGTAAGCCAGTACAGGCCACACTACAAGCTGGTCTTATTGGGAACATAAACATGTGTATCAATTATGACCAACACTGGTCCAGGATGAGCTCTGTAGGGGAGAGAAGAGAGATGGAGAGGCAATTACTCAATTCAGTTCAACAAACATACACTTACTAC
The DNA here is from genome assembly GCF_018296145.1 of Oncorhynchus tshawytscha. Lineage (NCBI taxonomy): Eukaryota > Metazoa > Chordata > Actinopteri > Salmoniformes > Salmonidae > Oncorhynchus > Oncorhynchus tshawytscha. The sequence goes on along the minus strand of NC_056441.1, from coordinate 18,392,647 downwards.
ACACACACACACACATGGTCAATTATCACACCGTGGAAATGTACATTGGTAGTGAAACTAAAAAAGATGGAAATGAGGGAGAGAGATGGAGGGACAGAAAGAGAGTGTGCATACGATATGTGTTGGTGGGTGTGAGATGTGGTGTGCAGAGCTCTTGACACAATGAATCTGTGTGTGAGAGACTCAGGCTCTGGCATAGCAGACAGAGTTAACTGGCATGGCAGACAGTGTTAACTGGCATGGCAGACAGCGTTAACTGGCATGGCAGACAGCGTTAACTGGCATGGCAGACAGTGTTAACTGGCATGGCAGACAGCGTTAACTGGCATGGCAGACAGCGTTAACTGGCATGGCAGACAGCGTTAACTGGCATGGCAGACAGTGTTAACTGGCATGGCAGACAGCGTTAACTGGCATGGCAGACAGCGTTAACTGGCATGGCAGACAGTGTTAACTGGCATGGCAGACAGCGTTAACTGGCATGGCAGACAGCGTTAACTGGCATGGCAGACATGGCAGACAGCGTTAACTGGCATGGCAGACAACATCTCAGTTACGTATCACGGAATTCCCAAAGGGGAATATTGTACACATGCCGCACACACACACAAACTATATACGTGCACACTCACGACACTAGCAAATCTCTCTCTCGCTCGCTCAAACATGAGCATAGTACCCTTACCATTGAACCTAGAGACTTTCTATCTGTCCATCTGAATGAATGAAGAAATTGGACCACACACTCTTCTCATGTTTCTTATATTATCCTCTCACACAATTACTGTATATACTAGACATGTCATCTGTGCATGCATCTTGTTAGTCTCTCAGTAAGCCTAGCACTCAACACCACAAAGCATTTGTTTCTTTCACATCTGATGTCTTGTACTCATACTGACTATTCCACACATGCCTGAATACCTCACACGCTTGAATACCACACAAACCTGAATACCTCACACGCCTGAATACACACATACCTGAATACCTCACACGCCTGAATACCACACACGCCTGAATACCTCACACACCTGAATACCTAACAAACTTGAATACCTAACAAACCTGAATACCTCACATGCATGAATACCTCACACGCCTGAATAACTCACACAACTGAATACCACACACACCTGAATACCTAACAAACCTGAATACCTCACACTCCTAAATACCTCACACAACTGAATACCTCCTCTCTTCACTTGTGTTTGTTTAGTTGTAGCACTTGAGTAAATGCCCGACTACCTAACCTGTGCTGCAGTGTGTATGTGTGTATGTGTGCGTGTGTGCGTGTGTGCGTGTGTATGTGTGCATGTGTGCGTGTGTGCGCTCGTATATGTTCACAATAAAAACACGGACAGAGCCACATCAGGGCCTACGAGACCACCCGTCAACTCTCACACGCATCAATGGTGAGAAGTTATTTGGATCTGTAAGCGAATCAAGGGTGGTTTGGCTTTGTCGTAAAACACCAATGAGAAAGAGTGGAAATACCCCTGTGATGATTGACAGAGAGAAGGGAGAAGTTGTCCTTAACCATTGACACAAGAGACAATATTATTTTATCCGTCCAGTGGTTATGGTTAGGATAGTGGTTAGGGTAATCTGATTCTAGATATGTAGTTGGGGGACCTTGTGATTACAGACAGTTGTCAGGCCAGTCAGATTAATGATTAATGACGTAGGATTTCAGTGAGGCGATTCACAACCCACACTGCCTGACAGCAGGACCGTGAAGTAATGTCTGTAAGTGCATCAACCTTCTGTTTCAGGTCTCTGTGATAGTTTTTCCAAAATAAAGGGGACATGTCTCTACATGAGGGAGAAACAGAGAGAGGGAATTCCAAAGAGGGGGAGAGAGAGAGAGAGCAAACTTCCCCTCTCTCTCTATCTCTCTCTCTCTGTGTAGAGTGTTAGAGACCAGCAGCAAGCAGAATGAGAGACAATATGGACAACTGCCTGCATGGCATTTATTGTGCGATTGAAGAAAGCTAACTCACACACACACAGTGGATGGTCACCACAGTGACTGTGTCAGAGTCTGTCTAGCTGCAGCTCTACCAAACAGAGCTATTATAGATGTTCTTCATCAGTCTAAATGTCTTCCTTTACCTGTAGTTCTCTCTGATGTTTTATTTATTTATGGTCATTCAGAAGGACCTTCCATCCAAAGCAATGTGGGACATGAACCAACAACTTTTGTTGTTATCAGTACCTCAGTACATCTAACAGTGTCATGTTAACTTGTGGTAATGGTAAGGACACTGAAAAGTACTGCCAATAAAAACTCCACTACTGTTGTGGTTGGATATCCCCTCATATCTGAGAATCATGGCAGTGACAGAGTGTGACAGAGCGTAAGGTATGGTATGATGACTGGCCTCCCAACTGTCAAACAATCAGACATCCAGAAGAAAAGATCAACTGGGTCAAGGAGGAGAGGAAAGTGTGCAATTAAAATTGGCAAAAAAACACACATTTCAATCCACAGGGCCATGGGGTGAGACAGGGATGCAGCTTAAGCCCCACCCTCTTCAACATATATATCAATGAATTGTCGAGGACACTAGAACAGTCTGCAGCACCCGGCCTCACTCTACTAGAATCTGAAGTCAAATGTCTACTGTTTGCTGATGATCTGGTGCTTCTATCACCAACCAAGGAGGGCCTACAGCAGCACCTAGATCTTCTGCACAGATTCTGTCAGACCTGGGCCATGACAGTAAATCTCAGTAAGACAAAAATAATGGTGTTCCAAAAAAGGTCCAGTTACCAGGACCACAAATACAAATTCCATCTAGACACCGTCGCCCTGGAGCACACAAAAAACTACACATACCTCGGCCTAAACATCAGCGCCAGAGGTAACTTTCACAAAGCTGTGAACGATCTGAGAGAAAAGGCAACAAGGGCCTTCTATGTCATCAAAAGGAACATAAAATTCGACATACCAATTAGGATCTGGCTAAAAATAATTGAATCAGTTATAGAAACCATTGCCCTTTACGGTTGTGAGGTCTGGGGTCCGCTGACCAACCAAGGTCTCACAAAATGGGACAAATATCAAATTGTGACACCACACGCAGAATTCGGCAAAAATATCCTCTGTGTATAATGTAAAACACCAAATAATGCATGCAGAGCAGAACTAGGCCGATGCCCGCTAATTATCAAAATCCAGATTTTTTTTACAACCACGTAAAAGGAAGCGATTCCCAAACCTTCCATAACAAAGAGAGATGAACCAGTCCCCTAAGCAAGCTGGTCGTGGGACTCTGTTCACAAACACAAACAGATCCCACAGAGCCAGAGAACAGCAACACGATTAGACCCAACCAAATCATGAGAAAACTAAAAGATAATTACTTGAAACTTTGGAAAGAATTAACAAAAACACTGAGCAAACTAA
>NC_056441.1:18189232-18386732 GCF_018296145.1 Oncorhynchus tshawytscha | reverse complement strand
TGTGTGTGTGTGTGTGTGTGTGTGTGTGTGTGTGTGTGTGTGTGTGTGTGTGTGTGTGTGTGCCTGTGTGTGTGTGTGCCTGTGTGTGTGTGTGTGTGTGTGACAGATAGACAAACTGATGGATTGATAGAAATACAGGCTGGTGGAGGCAGTGGTAGACTATCAAAAATGTGCAGTTGCATTTTATAGCCTAGTGGGCCTGTCTAAGTTGTTGTTTTACAAAACAATACTTATCGTGGCTAATCATGGGGGACTCATTGGACACAGAGTTGTCAGTTCAAAGCGTACGTCAGAGGGTAGAACTAGTCTGCCCTGAACTCCTGTATGTCTTGTATGTGGAGTGGAGTTCCGTGTCAGTGGAGGAGGAGAAAAGAAAGTGAAGAAGGGAGGGAGGGAACTGAAAGGATAAATGGGACGAGTAAAGGGCCTGGCATTCCGGGGTTCCTCTCAAAGGAGCCGTCTGATAATGAAAATAAAGAATTCACCCCTCCCTCCCTTCTTCCCTCCCTCCTTCACTCCCTGTGCAGGCTGTCAACACGGGTTCAAATGTAGGATGAGAAAGCTAACCAACACACACACACACACACACTAACATTTGCAGGCATAAACAAAGACTCACGCAGAGAGGGGGAGACAGAGAGACATAGGAGAGAAAGATAATAAGAATGAGAAAAAAGAGACATAGAGAGACACAGAGACACAGAGACACAGAGAGACAGAGACACAGAGCTCTATATGCTGTTCCACTAGCTATGTGAGTGGCTGGAGTCCTCTTAGCCCCAGAAGAGCTCTTCTCCTATGGGTAGACAGTAGGCTAATAGAGCTCAAGCCTTTGTCTGTGGAGAAGATCGATAACACATCATATTAAACATTCAACAAGGACACACGCACACACCACACACATTATCATCAACACGCACACACCACACACATTATAACCAACACACACACACCACACACATTATCATCAACACGCACACACCACACACATTATAACCAACACACACACACCACACACATTATCACAAACACGCACACACCACACACATTATCACAAACACACACACACCACACACATTATCACCAACACACACACACCACATACATTATCACAAACACGCACACACCACACACATTATCACAAACACGCACACAAGTATGCACACACATTATCACCAACACACACAAGTATGCACACACATTATCACCAACACACACAAGTATGCACACACATTATCACCAACACACACAAGTATGCACACACATACATGCTGTCAAAAAAAAAAAAAGATTGAGAGTGAAAACTGATTTACAATGGTGTCGTTTAATAAACATAAAACCACCGTAAACAGAACAATAAATGAATGGGTCAAACAAAACCCGGTATCCACCAGCATAACGTACACAAGCACTACAAGAAACATTTCTGGACAAGGACATGGGGGAAACAGAGGGTTAAATACACAACATGTAATTGATGGGATTGAAACCAGGTGTGAGGGAAGACAAGACAAAACCAATGGAAAATGAAAGGTGGATCGGCGATGGCTAGAAGGCCGGTGACGTCGACCGCGGAATGCCGCCCGAACAAGGAGAGGGACCTACTTCGGCGGAAGTCGTGACAAACAGTCTATAAATATCAATCTGTATGATTATTACACCGTCCTCTACTCAGAGGTTTAGTCTGGCCATCTCATCCAACTAATGAGTTACCACTCTGCTCTCACAGAGGGACCTGGTTCACACTGTCTGCCTTAACTCACCTGAGGGAGACCATCATGGGGTTTAGATCACACATACCAGGGAACATAAATCTGACCAAGTGTTGCTCAAGACATCACCATTATGAGTTACCAGGGAACATGAATCTGACCAAGTGTTGCTCAAGACATCACCATTATGAGTTACCAGGGAACATAAATCTGACCAAGTGTTGCTCAAGACATCACCATTATGAGTTACCAGGGAACATGAATCTGACCAAGTCTTGCTCAAGACATCACCATTATGAGTCTTAAATGGCACCCTATTCCTTGTATACTGCACTACTTTTGAACAGGGTCAACTATATAGGGAATATGCAGGGAATTGGGTGCCATTTGAGATGGAATTGAGAGCAAAGGGGAGGAGGATGCTGGGAAGAAAGACTAAAAGAGAGAGTGAAGAGAAAAATAATATGGAAGGAAGGCCAAATAGAAGAGATGAAGATAAGACAGAAGAAAGGGGGATATGGAGGGAGAGAGTTGAAAAGGGGAGGGTGAAGAATCTGAAGAAGGGAAAGTGTAGTGCTGGGAGAGAGAATGGAGGTGATGGGAGGAGGAGAGATTCATACTGTTGCTCCAGACCTGACCTGTGTGGAGTTTGTGATCACGGGGAGACAGCGTTATCGTTCTCTCAGATATTCAACCCAATTCCTGGAAGAGATTGGGATCCTGGAATTCTTAAATGTCCAATTTTGAGTAATCACTCAAACTGTAGTGCGAGCTTGATTGCTGAAAAATGTATGGACACATGTGTTTCCCCCCAAAAAGATTGAGTCTGCATGTGTGGCTGTGTAACTATGTGACTGGGTGACTGTATAACTGTGTGACTGTGTGACTGTGAAACTGTATAACTGTGTGACTGTGTAACTGTATAACTGTGTGACTGTGTGACTGTATATGGAACTGTGTGACTGTGTAACTGTGCAACTGTATAACTGTGTGACTGTGTGACTGTGTGACTGTGTAACTGGGTGACTGTATAACTGTGTGAGTGTATAACTGTGTGACTGTGAAACTGTATAACTGTGTGACTGTATAACTGTGTGACTGTGAAACTGTATAACTGTGTGACTGTATAACTGTGTGACTGTGAAACTGTATAACTGTGTGACTGTGTAACTGTATAACTGTGTGACTGTGTAACTGTATAACTGTGTGACTGTGTGACTGTGTAACTGTGTGACTGTATAACTGTGTGACTGTGTGACTGTATAAGTGTGTGACTGTATACCTGTGTAACTGTATAACTGTGTGACTGTGTGACTGTGTAACTGTATAACTGTGTGACTGTATACCTGTGTAACTGTATAACTGTGTGACTGTGTGACTGTATAACTGTGTGACTGTGTAACTGTATAACTGTGTGCCTGTGTGACTGTGTGTGTAACTGTGTGACTGTGTGACTGTATAACTGTGTGACTGTGTAACTGTATAACTGTATAACTGTGTGACTGTGTAACTGTATAACTGTGTGACTGTGCAACTGTGTGACTGTATAACTGTATAACTGTGTGACTGTGTGACTGTATAACTGTGTGACTGTATATGGAACTGTGTGACTGTGTAACTGTGTAACTGTGCAACTGTATAACTGTGTGACTGTGTGACTGTATATGGAACTGTGTGACTATGTAAATGTGTGACTGTGTGACTGTGTGACTGTATAAGGAACTGTGTGACTGTGTGACTGTGTAACTGTGTAACTGTGCAACTGTATAACTGTATAACTGTGTGACTGTGTGACTATGTAAATGTGTGACTGTGTGACTGTGTGACTGTACAAGGAACTGTGTGACTGTGTGACTGTGTAACTGTGTAACTGTGCAACTGTATAACTGTATAACTGTGTGACTGTGTGACTGTGTAACTGTATAACTGTGTGACTGTGTAACTGTATAACTGTGTGACTGTGTGACTGTGTGACTGTGCAACTGTATAACTGTGTGACTGTGTAACTTTGTGACTGTGTGACTGTGTGACTGTGTAACTGTATAACTGTGTGACTGTGTAACTGTATAACTGTGTGACTGTGTGACTGTGTGACTGTGTGACTGTATAACTGTATAACTGTGTGACTGTGTGACTGTATAACTGTGTGACTGTATACCTGTGTAACTGTAAAACTGTGTAACTGTGCGACTGTATGACTGTGGGACTGTGTGACTGTATAACTGTGTGACTGTGTAACTGTATAAATGTGTGACTGTGTAACTGTATAACTGTGTGACTGTGTGACTGTATAACTGTGTGATTGTGTGACTGTGTGACTGTGTGTGTAACTGTATGACTGTATAACTGTGTGACTGTATAACTGTGTGACTGTGTAACTGTATCACTGTATAACTGTGTCACTGTGTGACTGTATAACTCTGTGACTGTGTGACTGTGTGACTGTGTAACTGTGTGACTGTGTGACTGTGTGACTGCGTAACTGTATAACGGTATAACTGTGTGACTGTATATGGAACTGTGTGACTGTGTAACTGTGTGACTGTGTGACTGTGTAACTGGGCAACTGTGCAACTGTATAACTGTGTGACTGTGTAATGGGTGACTGTGTGACTGTGTGACTGTATAACTGTGTGACTGTATAACTGTGCAACTGTGTGACTGTTTAACGGAAACTATGTGACTGTGTGACTGTGCAACTAAGTAACTGTGTGACTGTGTGACTGTATAACTGTATAACTCTATAACTGTGTGACTGTGTAACTCTATAACTGTGTGACTGTGTGACTTTATAACTGTGTGACTGTGTGACTGTGTAACTGTGTGACTGTGTAACTGTGTGACTGTATAACTGTATAACTGTGTGACTGTGTGGCTGTGCAACTGTGTGACTGTGTAACTGTGCAACTGTATAACTGTGTGACTGTGTAAATGTGTGACTGTGTGACTGTATATGGAACTGTGTGACTGTGTAACTGTGTGACTGTGTGACTGTGTAACTGGGCAACTGTGCAACTGTATAACTGTGTGACTGTGTAATGGGTGACTGTGTGACTGTGTGACTGTATAACTGTGTGACTGTATAACTGTGTGACTGTGTGACTGTATGACTGTGTGACTGTGTGACTGTATAACTGTGTGACTGTGTGACTGTATAACTGTGTGACTGTGTAACTGTCACTGTGTGACTGTATGATTGTGTAACTATGTCACTTTGTGACTGTATATGAAACTGTGTGACTGTGTGAATGTGTGACTGTGTAACTAAGTAACTGTGTGACTTTGTAACTGTGCAACTGTGTGACTGTTTAACGGAAACAATGTGACTGTGTGACTGTGCAACTAAGTAACTGTGTAACTGTGTGACTGTATACGTAACTGTGTGACTGTGTGACTGTGTGATTGTGTGACTGTGTGACTGTGTAACTGTGCAACTGTGCGACTGTGTGGCTGTGTGACTGTGTGGCTGTGTGACTGTGTGACTGTGTGACTTTGTGACTGTATATGTAACGGTGTGACTGTGTAACTGTGTGACTTTTTAACTGTGTAACTGTGCGACTGTGCGACTGTGCGACTGTGTGACTGTGTGACTGTGTGGCTGTGTGACTGTGTAACTGTGTGACTGCGTGACTGTGTAACTGTGTAACTGTGTGACTGTGTAACTGTTTAACTGTGTAACTGTGTGACTGTGTAACTGTGTAACTGTTTAACTGTGTAACTGTGTGACTGTGTAACTGTGTAACCGTATAACCGTGTGACTGTAGCATGTACATTTAAATGACTGGATCAAAATCAGATTTCAAAATATGTCATCATCTCTTCTCCTGTTGACTAGCCCAGTCCAGTCCCCAGACACACACACACACACACAGTGATGCACATGAACACACACACACACACACCATCCCAAGAGGAGTAACGTGAGACCACAGTCCACAGATTGTTAAACTCTGTAGTCACAGCAGCAGAGACAGTGTGAGTTACTCACTGTGTCACTCAACACCTCACAGCTGTGGGACCAGGGGTGCTGAAACCTCGTGTTAGACCAGTCATTCACACATACACACACACACACACACACACACACACACCGATTTTCTATCCTCGTGGGGACCTAAAATGTATTTCCACTCAAAACACTAACCTTATTTTCCCTAACCCTAACCATTACCCTAACCTTAACCCTAACCTTAACCTTAACCCCTAACCTAATCCTAAACCCTAACACCTAACCCTAACCCTAACACCTAAACCTAAACCCAAAGCCTAACCCTAAACTTAACCCTACCACCTAAACCTAACCCCAAAGCCTAACCCTAAAACTAATCCTACCACCTAACACCTAACCCTAACACCTAACCCTAAACCTAACCCTAACACCTAAACCTAACCCCAAAGCCTAACCCTAAACTTGACCCTAACACATAAACCTAACCCCTAACCCTAAAATGGCCTTTGTCCTCGTGGGGAATTTTGGGGATTTCAGGTCCCGACAAGAATAGAAGAACAAGACCACACACACATGCCCACATTCAGATCTCCAATACATTCATAATTTCCTCTCTCTCAACAGGCCATCAGCAGATTTACTGTCAACAATCACCTGGAACATTGCTGTCACACACACATATACATAGTAACCCAGAAGATCTGATCGCTGACACAGACAGAGGACCCCTGCTGCAAGGCTGTCTATCTGACTTCCCGATCAGAAACATTCAGACAGATCCTGGGGTCCTGGCAGCGGGGGCTCTGTCACAGGGTATTAGGAGTGGACTGCCTGGAGATCCTCTATGACATTGAGGATAACATTGGCATGAATACGATATTTCGGTCTCTGTATCATTGAAATTGTGCTAAAAAAAAGACAAAGTCATCCATAAGGATCTACATTCTAAAGGGTTTTCTCTCTCTGCTAGTTCCAAGCAGAGACATGGAATGTCATAAAGTACAGTACATTGCAGCGGTCAGCAAACTTGGTGTGAGATTTGGAATTTTGATGGTTGCTATGGTGGCACTGAAAGGTTCTGAGACTACTTTAGTTAGCAGGCAAATAACAACGATTGCATACCAAATGGCACCCTATGCCCTTTCTAGTGCGTTACTTTGGACCATGGTTCATAGGACCATTTGGAATGCAGACAGTGTGTAAGGAGTTAGGGCAGAATAGGTGTAAGTGGAGCTATAGCAGGGATGCCAAACTCACGGCACAAGGGCCATTTTACGACCCTCTGTCGGATATTATTGCGCTCCCGTCCAGCCTCCCACACAGCTAGCTTTCATCCCGTCTGCCTATGTCAACCATTACAACATAGTCATACTGTATTTACGAACCTATTCATACAATGGGGGAAGGAGTTGGTTTGAGTTCCTTTACTTACATGTTTGACTAAAGTCAATCCTCTCACAGAGTGTGATTGAACGCTACGGAGACAAATAAACTTGAGGCCTGCGTTTGGCTAAACAAATCAGTGCCGTCGAAGGATTCAGTCTCACAGTTTATTATGGTACTCAGGCCAACCATGCTTGACCAAGCTAGGAGCACGAACAGACCGAGGGAAAACTCCAATAGGTTTTCCCTCGCTTATTCTCTCTCTCTCATTCTCCCTCTTTCTCTCTCTCAATTCAATTGATGACTTAACAATGTACATATTGCCAAAGCTTATTTTGGATATTTAAAATATAAAAAATACAAATGAGAATCAAAATTGTCAATGGGACAACAGTAACAACAATAACCAAGTGTTAAAATAACCATACATTGAACAATAACAATAAGCATACAGTAGAGGACATGTGCAGGTTGATTGGTCAGTCAGACACTGTCCCTCAACTTATGGCTGGCAGCAATGTAGTGCGCTGCCAACCCACAGCTCTCTGTGTCCTCCCCCCAACAGGACAGGTGGCCTACTCTCATCAGAGAGGTCTTTGGAACCTTGAATAAGGGTTTCAAAATTGGAGAAATTACACTCTCTAATTGTTTTATATTTTTGACATTTTGTCAGGAAATGCAGCTCCGTCTCAGGTTCTGCTGTTGTGCAGTGGTTGCACAGCCTTTCCTCTACAGGGAGCCAGGTTTTCCTGTGTCTACCCTTCTCAATGGCAAGGCTGTGCTCGCTGAACCTGTACTTTGTCAAGGTTTTCTAAGGTTTCTCTCTCTCTCTCCATCTATCTCTCTCTCCATCTATCTCTCTCTCTCTCTCCATCTATCTCTCTCAATTCAATTCAATTCAAGGGGCTTTATTGGCATGGGAAACATGTGTTAACATTGCCAAAGCAAGTGAGGTAGATAATATATAAAGTGAATATATAAAGTGAAATAAACAATAAAAATTAACAGTAAACATTACACATGCAGAAGTTTCAAAACAATAAACACATTACAAATGTCATATTATATATATACAGTGTTTTAACAATGTACAAATGGTTAAAGGACACAAGATAAAATAAATAAGCATAAATATGGGTTGTATTTACAATGGTGTTTGTTCTTCACTGGTTGCCCTTTTCTCTCTCCATCTATCTCTCTCTCCATCTATCTCTCTCTCCAGCTATCTCTCTCAATTCAATTCAATTCAAGGGCTTTATTGGCATGGAAAACATGTGTTAACATTGCCAAAGCAAGTGAGGTAGATAATATATAAAGTGAATATATAAAGTGAAATAAACAATCAAAATTAACAGTAAACATTACACATACAGAAGTTTCAAAACAAAGACATTACAAATGTCATATTATATATATACAGTGTTTTAACAATGTACAAATGATAAAGGACACAAGATAAAATAAATAAGCATAGATATGGGTTGTATTTACAATGGTGTGTGTTCTTCACTGGTTGCCCTTTTCTCGTGGCAACAGGTCACAAATCTTGATGCTGTGATGGCACACTGTGGAATTTCACCCAGTAGATATGGGAGTTTATCAAAAACTGGATTTGTTTTCAAATTCTTTGTGGATCTGTGTAATCTGAGGGAAATATGTCTCTCTAATTTGGTCATACATTGGGCAGGAGGTTAGGAAGTGCAGCTCAGTTTCCACCTCATTTTGTGGGCAGTGAGCACATAGCCTGTATTCTCTTGAGAGCCATGTCTGCCTACGGCGGCCTTTCTCAATAGCAAGGCTATGCTCACTGAGTCTGTACATAGTCAAAGCTTTCCTTAATTTTGGGTCAGTCACAGTGGTCAGGTATTCTGCCGCTGTGTACTCTCTGTGTAGGGCCAAATAGCATTCTAGTTTGCTCTGTTTTTTTTGTTAATTCTTTCCAATGTGTCAAGTAATTTTCTTTTTGTTTTCTCATGATTTGGTTGGGTCTAATTGTGCTGTTGTCCTGGGGCTCTGTAGGGTGTGTTTGTGTTTGTGAACAGAGCCCCAGGACCAGCTTGCTTAGGGGGCTCTTCTCCAGGTTCATCTCTCTGTAGGTGATGGCTTTGTTGTGGAAGGTTTGGGAATCGCTTCCTTTTAAGTGGTTATAGAATTTAACGGCTCTTTTCTGGATTTTGATAATTTAGTGGGTATCGGCCTAATTCTGCTCTGCATGCATTATTTGGTGTTCTACGTTGTACACGGAGGATATTTTTGCAGAATTCTGCGTGCAGAGTCTCAATTTGGTGTTTGTCCCATTTTGTGAAGTCTTGGTTGGTGAGCGGACCCCAGACCTCACAACCATAAAGGGCAATGGACTCTATGACTGATTCAAGTATTTTTAGCCAAATCCTAATTGGTATGTTGAAATTTATGTTTCTTTTGATGGCATAGAATACCCTTCTTGCCTTGTCTCTCAGATCGTTCACAGCTTTGTGGAAGTTACCTGTGGCACTGATGTTTAGGCCAAGGTATGTATAGTTTTTTGTGTGCTCTAGGGCAACAGTGTCTAGATGGAATTTGTATTTGTGGTCCTGGTGACTGGACCTTTTTTGGAACACCATTATTTTGGTCTTACTGAGGTTTACTGTCAGGGCCCAGGTCTGACAGAATCTGTGCATAAGATCTAGGTGCTGCTGTAGGCCCTCCTTGGTTGGTGACAGAAGCACCAGATCATCAGCAAACAGCAGACATTTGACTTCGGATTCTAGCAGGGGGAGGCCGGGTGCTGCAGACTTTTCTAGTGCCCGCGCCAATTCGTTGATATATATGTTGAAGAGGGTGGGGCTTAAGCTGCATCCCTGTCTAACCCCACGACCCTGTGTGAAGAAATGTGTGTGTTTTTTGCCAATTTTAACCGCACACTTGTTGTTTGTGTACATGGATTTTATAATGTCGTATGTTTTACCCCCAACACCACTTTCCATCAGTTTGTATAGCAGACCCTCATGCCAGATTGAGTCTAAGGCTTTTTTGAAATCAACAAAGCATGAGAAGACTTTGCCTTTAATTTGGTTTGTTTGGTTGTCAATTAGGGTGTGCAGGGTGAATACATGGTCTGTTGTACGGTAATTTGGTAAAAAGCCAATTTGACATTTGCTCAGTACATTGTTTTCATTGAGGAAATGTACGAGTCTGCTGTTAATAATAATGCAGAGGATTTTCCCAAGGTTACTGTTGACACATATTCCACGGTAGTTATTGGGGTCAAATTTTTCTCCACTTTTGTGGATTGGGTGATCAGTCCTTGGTTCCAAATATTGGGGAAGATGCCAGAGCTAAGTATGATGTTAAAGAGTTTTAGTATAGCCAATTGGAATTTGATGTCTGTATATTTGATCATTTCATTGAGGATACCATCAACACCACAGGCCTTTTTGGGTTGGAGGGTTTTTATTTTGTCCTGTAACTCATTCAATGTAATTGGAGAATCCAGTGGGTTCTGGTAGTCTTTAATAGTTGATTCTAAGATCTGTATTTGATCATGTATATGTTTTTGCTCTTTATTCTTTGTTATAGAGCCAAAAAGATTGGAGAAGTGGTTAACCTATACATCTCCATTTTGGACAGATAACTCTTCGTGTTGTTGTTTGTCTAGTGTTTTCCAATTTTCCCAGAAGTGGTTAGAGTCTATGGATTCTTCAATTGCATTGAGCTGATTTCTGACATGCTGTTCCTTCTTTTTCCGTAGTGTATTTCTGTATTGTTTTAGTGATTCACCATAGTGAAGGCGTAGACTCAGGTTTTCCAGGTCTCTATGTTTTTGGTTGGACAGGTTTCTCAATTTCTTTCTTAGATTTTTGCATTCTTCATCAAACCATTTGTCATTATTGTTAATTTTCTTCGGTTTTCTATTTGAGATTTTTAGATTTGATAGGGAAGCTGAGAGGTCAAATATACTGTTAAGATTTTCTACTGCCAAGTTTACACCTTCACTATTACAGTGGAACGTTTTACCCAGGAAATTGTCTAAAAGGGATTGAATTTGTTGTTGCCTAATTGTTTTTTGGTAGGTTTCCAAACTGCATTCCTTCCATCTATAGCATTTCTTAATGTTACTCAGTTCCTTTGGCTTTGATGCCTCATGATTGAGTATTGCTCTGTTTAAGTAGACTGTGATTTTGCTGTGGTCTGATAGGGGTGTCAGTGGGCTGACTGTGAACGCTCTGAGAGACTCTGGGTTGAGGTCAGTGATAAAGTAGTCTACAGTACTACTGCCAAGAGATGAGCTATAGGTGTACCTACCATAGGAGTCCCCTCGAAGCCTACCGTTGACTATGTACATACCCAGCGTGCGACAGAGCTGCAGGAGTTGTGACCCGTTTTTGTTGGTTATGTTGTCATAGTTGTGCCTAGGGGGGCATATGTGGGAGGGAATGCTGTCACCTCCAGGCAGGTGTTTGTCCCCCTGTGTGCTGAGGGTGTCAGGTTCTTGTCCGGTTCTGGCATTTAGGTCGCCACAGACTAGTACATGTCCCTGGGCCTGGAAATGATTGATTTCCCCCTCCAGGATGGAGAAGCTGTCTTCATTAAAGTATGGGGATTCTAGTGGGGGGATATAGGTAGCACACAGGAGGACATTTTTCTCTGTTAGGATAATATCCTTTTGAATTTCTAGCCAAATGTAGAATGTTCCTGTTTTGATTAATGTAATGGAGTGAGTTAGGTCTGCTCTATACCAAATTAGCATACCCCCTGAGTCCCTTCCCTGTTTCACACCTGGTAGTTTGGTGGATGGGACTACCAGCTCTCTGTAACCTAGAGGGCAACCAGTGGGTCCGTCTCCTCTATACCAGGTTTCTTGCAGGATGACAATGTCTGTATTACCGATTTCTTTGGTGAAGTCTCTCTCCATCTCTCTCTCTCCATCAATCTCTTTCTCCAGCTATCTCTCTCCATCTATCTCTCTCTCCATCTCTCTCTCTCTATCTCTCTCTCCATCTCTCTCCAGCTATCTCTCTCTCCATCTATCTCTCTCCATCTATCTCTCTATTTTTCTTCTCTTTAGACCTCTGTCTCAATCCTACACTCTCACTCACCAACATCTCACTTTGATCCATTCCATCTTTCTCAGCACAAGAGATGACCCAGAATCCTTTGCACTCCCTGTCCTAGGTCCCAGCTGTGACTAACCTGTCATTAAGATATTTGGTGCTGTCTGGAGGTGGGGAGGAGGCGATGAGGGGTGATTGATAGGAGGGTGTATATGGGGGCTGGGGCAGGGCTGATGGGTAGGTAGTGGGTGTCGGAATCAGGCGCCATAATTCCCCACAGGCTTGTTAAAACACTCATATTCTCCATTAATTGGCTAGTTGGTCCTCAACACTGAGTCACATTACCAGAGAGGAGGTCTAACTGGAGAGAGAGAGATATTTTGTTTAGAAATGAGGGCCAATCCCCAAAACACTATTAATCCCAGGTTTATAGCCTAAATGTTAAAATGAAGCTAATGAGATCTTTGTAATATCAACATGACTCCCATCATTGCTGAGGCCTGTGAGTTTGCGTCTTGACTTCCATTAATAGGGCTCTCAGCACAGAGAGGGACATGGGCTATGTGTGAGGATATATTTTATTTCTCAAACTCAAAACATTACATTCATTGGATCTCAAAAACACACAACTATTTATTTCCCTTAACTCTTTCTCTCTCTTTCTCTGTGCCTTTATCTCACTTCTTCTCTTTCAATTGTCTTTTTTTCTATGAGCTACTTGCTCTTCCTTCTCTCCTCTTTATGTTTCTATTTTCCTGGGTGAGGTTTACAGATGACAGTAGTGTGACCTGTGAACCAGAGAGGACAGTCGAGATGGTCACAGTTAATAGACTGTCGGAGAGGACAGTCGAGATGGTCACAGTTTATAGACTGTCGGAGAGGACAGTCGAGATGGTCACAGTTTATAGACTGTCGGAGAGGACAGTCGAGATGGTCACAGTTTATAGACTGTCGGAGAGGACAGTAGAGATGGTCACAGTTAATAGACTGTCGGAGAGGACAGTAGAGATGGTCACAGTTAATAGACTGTCGGAGAAGACAGGAGAGATCCATGGTCACTGTTTATAGACTGTCAAAGAGGACTGGAGAGATCCCTGGGCACTGTTTATAGACTGTCAAAGAGGACTGGAGAGATCCCTGGGCACTGTTTATAGGCTGTCAAAGAGGACTGGAGAGATCCCTGGGCACTGTTTATAGTCTGTCAAAGAGGACTGGAGAGATCCCTGGGCACTATTTATAGATTGTCAAAAAGGACAGGAGAGATCCCTGGGCACTGTTTATAGACTGTCAAAAAATGACAGGAGAGATCCCTGGGCACTGTTTATAGACTGTCAAAGAGGACTGGAGCGATCCATGTTTACTGTTTATAGACTGTCAAAGAGGACTGGAGAGAGCCCTGGGCACTGTTTATAGACTGTCAAAGAGGACTGGAGAGATCCCTGGGCACTGTTTATAGACTGTCAAAGAGGACTGGAGAGAGCCCGGGGCACTGTTTATAGACTGTCAAAGAGGACTGGAGAGATCCCTGGGCACTGTTTATAGACTGTCAAATAGGACTGGAGAGAGCCCTGGGCACTGTTTATAGACTGTCAAAGAGGACTGGAGAGATCCCTGGGCACTGTTTATAGGCTGTCAAAGAGGACTGGAGCGATCCATGTTTACTGTTTATAGACTGTCAAAGAGGACTGGAGAGAGCCCTGGGCACTGTTTATAGACTGTCAAAGAGGACTGGAGAGATCCCTGGGCACTGTTTATAGACTGTCAAAGAGGACTGGAGAGAGCCCGGGGCACTGTTTATAGACTGTCAAAGAGGACTGGAGAGATCCCTGGGCACTGTTTATAGACTGTCAAATAGGACTGGAGAGAGCCCTGGGCACTGTTTATAGACTGTCAAAGAGGACTGGAGAGATCCCTGGGCACTGTTTATAGGCTGTCAAAGAGGACTGGAGAGATCCATGTTCACTGTTTATAGACTGTCAAAGTGGACTGGAGAGAGCCCTGGGCACAGTTTATAGACTGTCAGAGAGTGCAGGAGAGATCCCTGGGCACTGTTTATAGTCTGTCAAAGAGGACTGGAGAGATCCCTGGGCACTGTTTATAGACTGTCAAAAAATGACAGGAGAGATCCCTGGGCACTGTTTATAGACTGTCAAAGAGGACTGGAGCGATCCATGTTTACTGTTTATAGACTGTCAAAGAGGACTGGAGAGAGCCCTGGGCACTGTTTATAGACTGTCAAAGAGGACTGGAGAGATCCATGTTCATAGTTTATAGACTGTCAAAGATGACTGGAGAGATCCATGTTCACAGTTTATAGACTGTCAAAGAGGACAGGAGAGATCCATGTTCACTGTTTATAGACTGTCAAAGAGGACTGGAGAGATCCCTGGGCACTGTTTATAGACTGTCAAAGTGGACTGGAGAGAGCCCTGGGCACAGTTTATAGACTGTCAAAGAGGACAGGAGAGATCCCTGGGCACTGTTTATAGACTGTCAAAGAGGACAGGAGAGATCCATGTTCACTGTTTATAGACTGTCAAAGAGGACAGGAGAGATCCATGTTCATAGTTTATAGACTGTCAAAGAGGACTGGAGAGATCCATGTTCACTGTTTATAGACTGTCAAAAAGGACAGGAGAGATCCCTGGGCACTGTTTATAGACTGTCAAAGAGGACTGGAGAGATCCATGTTCAGAGTTTATAGACTGTCAGAGAGTGCAGGAGAGATGGTCACAGTTTATAGACTGTCAGAGAGCACAGGAGAGATCCCTGGTCGCAAACGCACACGCATGCACACACACACACTGCTGACGCTGAAGGAAACAGTTTGTCTGTTGATGGATGACAACTTCAGCTGACCTTGTTCTCTCATACAGGATTTAGTCTTTCATCTTTAGACACACAACTCAGGTGCAGAGAGGGAGACATAGAGATTAGACTTACCAGCTCTCACAGTCTCACCTCAGAATTAGATGTTTTTCAAATGTCAAATTTCGAAGTTGTTCCAAACGTCAAATTTCAAAGTGTTTAAGGTAAGGTTTTAGGCGTTAACTTCACATTCTTAAGGTTAGGTTTTAGGTGTTAACTTGACATTTTTAAGGTTAGGGATAAGTTTAAGCATTAACTCCAAATGTAATGTTATGCATTCGAATGGTTAAGATAAGGGTTAAGGTTTGGGATGGGCTTAAAAACAACAACATCAAAACAACTTTCTATCACTGTATTCAAAGATGCAACCATTTGACGTAAATGCTTAAGTCAGAGGCAGATGCCCATCCGTCATTCCCGTCCACAAAGCCCTAGCAAAACCAAAACTTACTTGATAGTACAGCGCTCAATGTTGCCCCTAGTGGCCTGTTTCCACTTCATCTCCGGACATCCTCAGATATGGATGGACGTCGAAAACTGACTTGTATCACGTGACCTGGCTGGATTAGACACACTCAGGCGCAGAGAGAGAGACACGGAGATTAGACCAGACTCATCACTAGACCTTTAAAAAGGTCTTGAGAATGTCAATATGTGCCTTTCTTGGCGCTCACAATTGAAATAAAAAAATTATTGCGCAGCACTGGCACAAACTTATGATGCTCGAAGGATAAACTCGCTTCTCAGACCAAAACATGCTACTCTAACCACTGCACCACAGCAGTTCACAATGCCCTGGCAAGCCGGGAGAAAACTTGATGATACTTGATGTTTTAAGCCTTCCCTAAACCATAGCCCTAACCTTAACCACTCAGAATGAATACTTAAAGTTAAACCATTGAGTGGTTTCTGTTCAAACTCTGTAACCACTCGGAATTAACCCTGTAAACACTCGGAATGAATGCGTAAAAAATACACCCACACTGTTCATCAATAATAGGTCAAATTTCGAAGTGAAACTATCAGAGCTTGTTGAATTAGACACACAACTCAGGTGCAGAGAGAGAGATAGGGACAGAGATGTAAGAGCCTGTCACGCATGCTCCCGCTCTTCCCCCCTGGCGCTCGAGGGAGCCAGGCTGCCCTGCATTACGCACTCCTGCCTTCCCTCATCACGCGCTTCAGCGATACTGGACTCACTCAATCACCTGTTTATTACCTCCCCTATATTAGTCAGTTCCCCACCTCTGTTCCCCGCTACTGCATTGTTTGTCATATGTACGTGTTACCCGTGTGCTGACGCTGTTCCTGTCTTCTTCTCTGTCTGTTTCCGAATAAATGTCTGACTCCCCGTACCTGCGTCTACTGTCCAGCGTCAGCCCTTACAGAGACAGAGAATATGTGTGTCTCCTGATGGGTGTATTTGGGTGTAGGTGTAATTGTGAGTGTGTGCGTGTGTGCTCTGCTGATTAGAGGCTGTTTGATGAGGGGCTGTGTTTTCTGTGCCTCTCCTTTTTCCCGTCAGCCCTCGCCCGCCCGGCAGGCATCATGGGAAGCTGCGGTTGATGCGTCAGAAGCACTAAGTGTCGACCCTCTAACATACACACATACACACACTCTTTCCCCTAACGTCCCATCTGTCAGGGTCTCGTGACAACAGAGGGTTGACAAAAACAAGCATGCCCAGCAGACTCCAAGGACCAGTCTAGGGCCTAGGGCCTAGGGGTTTGTTGTGTGTGTGTGTGTGTGTGTGTGTGTGTGTGTGTGTGTGTGTGTGTGTGTGTGTGTGTGTGTGTGTGTGTGTGTGTGTGTGTGTGTGTGTGTGTGTGTGTGTGTGTGAGAGAGAGAGAGGGTTGGTGATACAGAGCAGCCTGTGTGTGTTTGCCTCTTCATTTCCTGTTGCTGTGAGAGATAGTTTCCTCTCCAGAAACATGGCAGCTCCCCATGGGTGTGTGTCTGCGCGTGCATGAGTATTAGGGTTCCTTATACAACGAGAGGGGTGGGGCTGAGTAGAATCAATCGCACTTGTTACTGATTGAGCCCCCCTTGAAACCTCCATCCCCCAGCCCTCCTCAGCTGTGAGTGATTAAAGCCAGAGGGGGGCGAGCTAGGGGATAGAGGTGGAGACGGGGTACTCACTCAACTCACAGAGTAATGACTTCCAGACCTCTGTTTCTCTCCAGTTCCCCTGCAGTTCCCCGGCTCTGTGATGGGACGGTAATTAGGAGCGACGGCTGGGCATTCAGGACAGTGTAAACCCAGCCCTGGTCCTGTCAGACAGACACATGGACAGCCCCTCACTGAAGGACCCCCACAGCTGGCCCCTGTAGCAGCACTGTGACAGCAGCTAGCCAGACACACCGTGAATTCACCAAAGTTAATAGAATGGTAGTGAAATAGCAGAGAGACAGACAGAGCGACAGACAGACAGAGGGACAGACAGACAGACAGACAGACAGACAGACAGACAGACAGACAGACAGACAGACAGACAGACAGACAGACAGACAGACAGACAGACAGACAGACAGACAGACAGACAGACAGACAGACAGACAGACAGACAGACAGACAGACAGACAGACAGACAGACAGACAGACAGACACCAAAAGGCAGCCGGCCTACAAAAAGGCAAGAGGCCTCCTGCGGGGACTGGGCTGGGATTAAAAATAAAAATAAATTACTGAAAAGTATAGGACAAGACACACATCACGACAAGAGAGACAACACAACACTACAAAAAGAGAGACCTAAGACAACAACATAGCATGGCAGCAAAACAACTTAAACACCATGGTAGCAACACAACATGGCAGCAGCACAAAACATGGTACAAACATTATTGGGCAGAGACAGAGCTCAAAGGGCACAAATGGCAAGAAGGTTACAGACCATTTACTCTGAGAATGTTGCGTGATTAGAGTGAATAGGATGTCCTTAAAACCATGGTCAAAATGTGGTCGCTTCTCAATAGAACTATGTCACTTTTCCGTGGGCAGAACTGTGCTAACTTCAAATGTCAACTGACAAGCTAGCTAGTGGTTGCAGGTTCGTGTGTGATAACATTTGCTTTTATAAATGAAATCTGCGGAATACAAAACTAAATTGAGCCTATATATATATATATATATATATATATATATATATATATATATATATATATATATATATATATATATATATATTGTCACGTTCTGACCATAGTTCTTTTGTGTTTTCCTTGTTTTAGTGTTGGTCAGGATGTGAGCTGGGTGGGCATTCTATGTTGTGTGTCTAGTTTGTCCGTTTCTATGTATGGCCTGATATGGTTCTCAATCAGAGGCAGGTGAAGAAAACCGTTACAAAGCTAACAGACTGAAATTCAATTTCTACCCTCCCCACAAAAAAATCTGGTCCAGTTTTCATGGTGTATTTCTGACTCTTCCCCTATAAACTGCCATAGAAACAACCCCTTGCAACATTAATTGACCAGGTTAGAGGAATAGAAAGCCACGGATCTGGAGATGAAAATGACGAGGGTATCAAGTTGATTTTGATTGGTCCAGAATGTGGAAATATCACCTAATGTTACCACCTCCCAACACTGAAATATGGAAGACAACCAAGAACTGGTCTAAACTAGCAACGGTCACCACAAACTAACGTTGTCATTTAATCAACAGACACATTAGGGTTGTACTATTGTAGAGAACATGATTCACAATGACATTGGTTAAAGAAAACTAGGTTTAGACATGGGTTTAATAGCCCTCTTTAATGTACCTGTATTTCACTACAGTCTAGAGCAGTGAGTGAACCTTACATCATACAATACATTACTACACTATATTTGACAAATGTACAATATAAATCAAATGTGTGTGTGTGTGTGTGTGTCTCTTCACAGTCTGCCTTGTGCCGTGAGGTGTTGTTTAACTGCTCGCTTGAGTTACTTCTTGTGGAAGAGTTCCATGTAGTCATGGCTCCATGTAGTACTGGGCTTTTCCCCAATAGTCTGTTCTGGACTTGGGACTGTGACGAGACCCCTGGTGGTATGTCTTGTGGGGTATGTATGGGTGTCTGAGTTGTGTGTTAGCTGTTTGAACAGACATATCAGTGCTTTCAAAACCCCTCACAAAGGAAAGTGGTGATGCAGTCAATCTCTCCTCTACTTTGAGCCAGGAGAGATTGACATGCATGTTATTGATATTGGCCATTAGTGTACATCTAAGGGCCAGCTGTGATTTTCTGTCTGGGCCAACTGTAATTTGCCTATGTCTTTCTTTGCAGCACTAAACCATATAACTGGTCAGTAGTCCAGGTGGGATAAAACTGAAGTCTGTAGGATTGTTTTGCTGATTTTTAAGTTAAGAAAGCAGAGCAGAACTTAATAATGGACAGACCTCTCCCCATCTTAGAAAGCAGAGCAGAGTTTTATCATGGACAGACCTCTCCCCATCTTAGAAAGCAGAGCAGAGTTTTATCATGGACAGACCTCTCCCCATCTTAGAAAGCAGAGCAGAGTTTTATCATGGACAGACCTCTCCCCATCTTAGAAAGCAGAGGAGAGTTTTATCATGGACAGACCTCTCCCCGTCTTAAAAAGCAGAGCAGAGTTTTATCATGGACAGACCTCTCCCCATCTTAGATAACAGAACAGAGTTTTATCATGGACAGACCTCTCCCCATCTTAGATAACAGAACAGAGTTTTATCATGGACAGACCTCTCCCCATCTTAGATAACAGAACAGAGTTTTAACATGGACAGACCTCTCCCCATCTTAGAAAGCAGAGCAGAGTTTTATCATGGACAGACCTCTCCCCATCTTAGATAACAGAACAGAGGTTTATCATGGTCAGACCTCTCCCCATCTTAAAAAGCAGAACAGAGTTTTATCATGGACAGACCTCTCCCCATCTTAGAAAGCAGAGCAGAGTTTTATCATGGACAGACCTCTCCCCATCTTAGAAAGCAGAGCAGAGTTTTATCATGGACAGACCTCTCCCCATCTTAGAAAACAGAGCAGAGTTTTATCATGGACAGACCTCTCCCCATCTTAGAAAACAGAACAGAGGTTTATCATGGACAAACCTCTCCCCATCTTAGCTACCGTTGCATCATTATGTTTTGACCATGTCACTAATCAGGTTAGTCTTATCAACTCGTTATTCAATTAAATTGTGTGAAATGGTTATGATGCAGTTTGCTGACTCAGGCCCTGCAGTTTGTATTGCGATTGGTTTCCGTCTGAGGGTAAACCATTGGCAGCGCTCTATCATTCCCTCGTTCTCTCTCTTCTTTTCATTTTTCTATTTCATTTTCATCAACCTCTCCCTTGAGTTTTTCATTTCTCTATTTTCAGGAGATGACAGAACGTGTGCAAAGTGTGAAATTAGAAATAGTGTGTGTGTAAATAATGGTGTGTAGCACACACACACCACACACACACACATGCACACACGCACACACACAAGCACACACACACGCACACACACACACATAAGCACACACACACATGCGCACACAAACACCACACACACACACCCACACATAGTTAAAACACAGGCAACAGTATAATCTAGGATGAACTGGAATGAATGCAAACTATTGTCTTGCAAGTACAATAGCTGTAAATTGAAGTTGATATGTTGAGAATGTATTTGTCCACATGGTTCTAATCATCAGGACACTGAACTCCCCCATAAGCATTACATTATTATCTTGGGCCCCGAATAACAGTTGAAAATATAAGTGGAATAGTATTAGAGTACTGGTGCTAATTTCTGGCCCTGAATGTGTCTTTATGTGTTCATCAGAGCATTTCCTGTGTTTGTTGTGTGCTGTGTTCAGACTGTACAGTGATTGAGTGAAACAGCGCGAGTAGAGTTAAGTGTTATTTTGGCCTTTTGGGGGGGGGTAGACCCCTGTTCTTTGAGTAGACCCCTGTTCTATATATTTACTGCCCAGACACACACTCAGACACTCGCACACACACCTACGTCCCCCACCTGGGTTTAACTGTCAGACAGAGTGAGTAGGGAGGAGGAGGGGTGGGTTGGAAAGGAGGTTAGGGGTACAGGGGCACACAGGTCCACTAGACGTCTATCAAACTGACAGGTACCCCAGTCCTAAAAGTCCCTGACCCACCCCAAATCTCTACACACACACACACGCACGCGCGCAAACGCAAATGCATAGCCATACACATATACACATACACACACATGCGCAAACGCATACACATACACTTATACACATACACGCGCAAACGCAAACGCATACACACACACACACACACACACACACACACACACATATATCCTGGTACCCCACAGCCAAAAGCTGCCCCGCAGCTTGAGAGACCAGCTCTCTGCAATTAGGACATTCTGCAACCATGAAATCATTGTGGAAATTAGCTCCAGGAAGAGAGGGAGAAAAAAAGACAGAACAGGAAAAAAGACAGAAAATAATGGTGACATTTCGAAGGAAAAGTGTTCTGGATCTCCTCAGCAGTCTAACTCTCTGAACACATGTCCTGGAAAGATGAGAATTTAGGACAATTTGAAATAATTCCAGATAATGATGGTTATTAAGTTTAACAATTAATCCTCCTGGTTCATGACACCTTAAATTTGGATCTGAGGAAAACACTCCAAGACATGTGTTAAGGCTCTTAAAATAATTCCATTCCATTGTGTGTTTGCTGCATGCTGGTGTGTGTGTATTCTTGCTTGAAGCGTGATTGCCTGCGTTTGTATCACAGGAGGCTGCTGACGGGAGAACGGCTCATAATAATGGCCGGAACGGAGCAAATTGAATGGTATCAAGCTCCTGGAAACCTTGATGTATTTGATACCATTCCACCTTTCCTGCTCCAGTCATTACCAAGAGCCCGTTCTCCCCAATTAAGGTGCCACCAACCTGGTGTGTGTGTGTGTGTGTGTGTGTGTGTGTGTGTGTGTGTGTGTGTGTGTGTGTGTGTGTGTGTGTGTGTGTGTGTGTGTGTGTGTGTGTGTGTGTGTGTGTTACCCTGACACTCTCCAGGTTTTGGGTTCTGACAGGGAAAGGAACCGTAGTCGAATCTCGGATCACGACCGGAGAAGTCTGTTCTGTAGCTCTGAAATTGAAGAGGTCTGTTCTGTGTTCCGTAGCTCTGGAACCCTGCTGTTGCCCCTGGTTACCCCTGTCTGACCCACTGTGATTACACAAACAGCATCTGCCACCGATCAAGCCCCGTGATATCTATACTAACGCTCTGACAATGTTGCCCTTATGCCACTCCAGCCTTCTGTTACATAAACATGTTAGAGTGGAGGTCTCAGAGCTGCCATATTAGAGTGGAGGTCTCAGAGCTGCCATGTTGAGTGGAGGTTTCAGAGCTGCCATGTTAGAGTGGAGCTCTCAGAGCTGCCATGTTAGAGTGGAGGTCTCAGAGCCGCCATGTTAGAGTGGAGCTCTCAGAGCTGCCATGTTAGAGTGGAGGTCTCAGAGCTGCCATGTTAGAGTGGAGGTCTCAGAGCTACCATGTTAGAGTGGAGGTCTCAGAGCTGCCATGTTAGAGTGGAGGTTTCAGATCTGCCATGTTAGAGTGGAGGTCTCAGAGCTGCCATGTTAGAGTGGAGGTCTCAGAGCCGCCATGTTAGAGTGGAGGTCTCAGAGCCGCCATGTTAGAGTGGAGGTTTCAGATCTGCCATGTTAGAGTAGAGGTCTCAGAGCCACCATGTTAGAGTGGAGGTCTCAGAGCTGCCATGGTAGAGTGGAGGTCTCAGAGCTGCCATGTTAGAGTGGAGCTCTCAGAGCCGCCATGTTAGAGTGGAGGTTTCAGATCTGCCATGTTAGAGTAGAGGTCTCAGAGCCACCATGTTAGAGTGGAGGTCTCAGAGCTGCCATGGTAGAGTGGAGGTGTCAGAGCTGCCATGTTAGAGTGGAGCTCTCAGAGCTGCCATGGTAGAGTGGCAATTTCAGAGCTGCCATGTTAGAGTGGAGGTCTCAGAGCTGCCATGGTAGAGTGGAGGTCTCAGAGCCGCCATGTTAGAGTGGAGGTCTCAGAGCTGCCATGTTAGAGTGGAGGTCTCAGAGCTGCCATGTTAGAGTGGAGGTCTCAGAGCCGCCATGTTAGAGTGGAGGTCTCAGAGCCGCCATATTAGAGTGGAGGTCTCAGAGCTGCCATGTTAGAGTGGAGGTCTCAGAGCTGCCATATTAGAGTGGAGGTCTCAGAGCTGCCATATTAGAGTGGAGGTCTCAGAGCTGCCATGTTAGAGTGGAGGTCTCAGAGCTGCCATATTAGAGTGGAGGTCTCAGAGCTGCCATATTAGAGTGGAGGTCTCAGAGCTGCCATGTTGGAGTGGAGGTCTCAGAGCCGCCATGTTAGAGTGGAGGTCTCAGAGCCGCCATATTAGAGTGGAGGTCTCAGAGCTGCCATGTTGAGTGGAGGTCTCAGAGCTGTCATGTTAGAGTGGAGTTTTCAGAGGGTACTTATTGCATGAAAGCCTCAGTTGGTTATGTTCACTGCCTGTCCCGTCATCCACTGTACATTCATGTACTGTTACTCCCATTCAGGAATTACCTGCCCAGTTCCTTTGTGGAAAGTAGGTTAGGGGAAGTGAGGCGTCTGGAATTATGGTGGCTATGTCAACATACATTATGTGACAGCCATCCGTATAATTATTCTATTAGTTCAACTCTCGTTAATAAGTGTAAATATATGCGTGCAGTGTGTGTGTGTTAATGCCCAGCAGTGGGTTTTTAGAGGTGGACTCAGCTCAGTGGTGTATGGGCACCAGATGGTTGGCGGGATGGATGGATGAAGGATGGAAGGATGAAGGAAAGAAGGGATGAGGTGTAAAGAACAACAGAAAAGAGGAAGGGGAGAGAGAGAGAGAGAGAGAGAGAGAGAGACCGAAGACCGAGAGAGACCGAGAGACCAACAGAGAGTTGGAGAAACAGCAGGGCTAGAACAGACACAACTTTTCCATCCCTTACTCCAGCAATGGTTTCCTGCAGTCACACATGATTTCTGCCTCCAAATACAGATGCAAAGTTGGTAGGTGATAGAACCCAGCACTCCGACTGAGGTGTGTGTCACCATGTTTTGTGAGGGAGGGATATGGAGAGTTGTATGTGTGTTTATATATCAATACAGAGCTGTCACACACAGTTTGCATCCCTTAAACTGAGGGGAAAGTTGATTGAGACGCCAGCAACCACACCCTGTGTACTTCCCCGCCGCTGATGACACAACATCATCAATTCAGACTAATTGGGCCAGGAACACTTTTGGAATTCTGTGGATCAGAGAAAAGGGATGTGGTTTTGCGAATAGCCTGGCTAGATCAGGAGATAAAATGACATTCAAAGGAACTAGCACACACCATTGTTTGAAAACAAGGAAGAAAGGGAAGAACAGCCCCACTGGGCACAGACGTCAATTCCACATCTATTCCATGTTGGTTCAACGTCATTTCATTGAAATGACATGGAAACAATGTTGATTCAACCAGTGTGA
The DNA here is from genome assembly GCF_018296145.1 of Oncorhynchus tshawytscha. NCBI lineage: Eukaryota > Metazoa > Chordata > Actinopteri > Salmoniformes > Salmonidae > Oncorhynchus > Oncorhynchus tshawytscha. The sequence goes on along the minus strand of NC_056441.1, from coordinate 18,362,300 downwards.
CCAATGAGATGTATCAAGAGAAATAGAGAGAGAGAGAGAGAGAGAGAGAGAGAGAGAGAGAGAGATCGAAAGACACTTTGTTTAGAGGTGTGCGTGGGTGTGTGGTTAAGTGTGTGTGCACATGTATGTGTGTGTGTTGATTAGCTCCTGTTTATGTCAGATGTCTCTCATCTTTCTTCTCTTTAATCAGAGCTGAGGCCCCTGCTGTAGGAAACCCTGTATATCAGGAACAGCGTCTAACCTAGACCAACACGAACCGCTACGCATGCTTTGTCTTTATTTATTATGTGTATGTGCTTAGTGAAGGGAGTTCGGCTGTCTGCGGGAACGGGAAACCAACATTCTTTTTCCGAGCCTTCCCTACTCCCCTTCAAAGTCAGCAATGCTACATACTTCACTTCTGTTGGCTTTTTTCCTCCGCAGAACCCCTCACTGAATATCGAATAAGACACTTTCATTCCCAGTTTACAGTACCACAGAACTTCAAACAGTCATGGCGTCATGGCAACCGATTCACTCAGGCGTTGACTGATGATGTCACCCTCTGAGGAACCCGCTGCCGCCGCAGAGGGAGGATTTAAAGAAATATATGAAAAGAAGCAGAGAGAGATATTGAAGGCGACTGCCTTGACGCAGGAAAGTGTTTCTGGGCGCCACTGGCAAGTTGGTGGTGTGGTTTCTAGGAGGCTGGAATATTTAAATAAAAGGCCTGTTAAAACATGACAGAAATATTGGGTGTAATCATTCTAGATTTACTGTGATGGCTTGTGGTGACTATACATGACTGGTTTAAGAGAGCCGATTAAGATACAATTATATAGAATAAAAATAATATAAACGTCACATTTTATAGTTATTATCTGGACAAAACTGGCCCTTTTCAGGATAGCTTTACACACAGGAGCCCCTTCAATCCTCCACTGTTCCTGCCCCTCCTCCTCCTCCACTGTTCCTGACTCCTCCTCCTCTACTGTTCCTGACCCCTCCTAATCCTCCACTGTTCCTGACCCCTCCTCCTCCTCCACTGTTCCTGAACTCTCCTCCTCCTCTACTGTTCCTGACCCCTCCTAATCCTCCACTGTTCACCCCTCCTCCTCCTCACTGTTCCTGAACTCTCCTCCTCCTCTACTGTTCCTGACCCCTCCTAATCCTCCACTGTTCCTGACCCCTCCTAATCCTCCACTGTTCCTGAACTCTCCTCCTCCTCTACTGTTCCTGACCCCTCCTAATCCTCCACTGTTCCTGACCCCTCCTAATCCTCCACTGTTCCTGACCCCTCCTCCTCCTCCACTGTTCCTGAACTCTCCTCCTCCTCTACTGTTCCTGACCCCTCCTAATCCTCCACTGTTCCTGACCCCTCCTCCTCCTCCACTGTTCCTGAATTCTCCTCCTCCTCTACTGTTCCTGACCCCTCCTAATCCTCCACTGTTCCTGACCCCTCCTCCTCCTCCACTGTTCCTGAACTCTCCTCCTCCTCTACTGTTCCTGACCCCTCCTAATCCTCCACTGTTCCTGACCCCTCCTCCTCCTCACTGTTCCTGAACTCTCCTCCTCCTCTACTGTTCCTGACCCCTCCTAATCCTCCACTGTTCCTGACCCCTCCTAATCCTCCACTGTTCCTGAACTCTCCTCCTCTCTACTGTTCCTGACCCCTCCTAATCCTCCACTGTTCCTGACCCCTCCTAATCCTCCACTGTTCCTGACCCCTCCTCCTCCTCCACTGTTCCTGAACTCTCCTCCTCCTCTACTGTTCCTGACCCCTCCTAATCCTCCACTGTTCCTGACCCGTCCTCCTCCCCACTGTTCCTGACCCCTCCTCCACCTCCACTGTTCCTGACCACTCCTCCTCCTCTACTGTTCCTGACCCCTCCTCCTCCTCCACTGTTCCTGACCCCTCCTCCTCCTCTACTGTTTCTGACCCCTCCTCCTCCTCTACTGTTCCTGACCCCTCCTCCTCCTCTACTGTTCCTGACCCCTCCTCCTCCTCTACTGTTCCTGACCCCTCCTCCTCCTCTACTGTTCCTGATCCCTCCTCATCCACTGTTCCTGGCACCTCCTCCTCTACCTCCTCTACTGTTCCTGACCCCGCCTCCTCCTCCATTGTTCCTGACCCACCCTCCTCCTCTACTGTTCCTGATCCCTCCCCCTCCTCCACTGTTCCTGACCCCTCCTCCTCCTCTACTGTTCCTGACCCCTCCTCCTCCTCTACTGTTCCTGATCCCTCCTCATCCACTGTTCCTGGCACCTCCTCCTCTACCTCCTCTACTGTTCCTGACCCCTCCTCCTCCTCTACTGTTCCTGACCCCTCCTCCTCCTCCACTGTTCCTGACCCCTCCTCCTCCTCCACTGTTCCTGACCCCTCCTCCTCTACTGTTCCTGACCCTTCCTCCTCCTCTACTGTTCCTGACCCCTCCTCCTGCTCCTCTACTGTTCCTGACCCTTCCTCCTCCTCTACTGTTCCTGACCCCTCCTCCTGCTCCTCTACTGTTCCTGACCCCTCCTCCTCCTGTTCCCCCTCATCCTCCTCCACTGTTCCTGACCCCTCCTCCTCCTCCACTGTTAATGACCCCTCCTCCTCTACTGTTCCTGACCCCTCCTCCTCCTCCACTGTTCCTGACCCCTCCTCCTCTACTGGTCCTGACCCTTCCTCCTGCTCCTCCACTGTTCCTGACCCCTCTTCCTCTACTGTTCCTGACCCCTCATCCTCCTCCACTGTTCCTGACCCCTCCTCCTCCTCCACTGTTAATGACCCCTCCTCCTCTACTGTTCCTGACCCCTCCTCCTCCTCCACTGTTCCTGACCCCTCCTCCTCTACTGTTCCTGACCCTTCCTCCTGCTCCTCCACTGTTCCTGACCCCTCTTCCTCTACTGTTCCTGACCCCTCATCCTCCTCCACTGTTCCTGACCCCTCCTCCTCCTCCACTGTTCCTGACCCCTCTTCCTCTACTGTTCCTGACCCCTCATCCTCCTCCACTGTTCCTGACCCCTCCTCCTCCTCCACTGTTCCTGACCCCTCCTCCTCTACTGTTCCTGACCCTTCCTCCTCCTCTACTGTTCCTGACCCCTCCTCCTGCTCCTCTACTGTTCCTGACCCTTCCTCCTCCTCTACTGTTCCTGACCCCTCCTCCTGCTCCTCTACTGTTCCTGACCCCTCCTCCTCTACTGTTCCTGACCCCTCATCCTCCTCCACTGTTCCTGACCCCTCCTCCTCCTCCACTGTTAATGACCCCTCCTCCACTACTGTTCCTGACCCCTCCTCCTCCTCCACTGTTCCTGACCCCTCCTCCTCTACTGGTCCTGACCCTTCCTCCTGCTCCTCCACTGTTCCTGACCCCTCCTCCTCTACTGTTCCTGACCCCTCATCCTCCTCCACTGTTCCTGACCCCTCCTCCTCCTCCACTGTTAATGACCCCTCCTCCTCTACTGTTCCTGACCCCTCCTCCTCCTCCACTGTTCCTGACCCCTCCTCCTCTACTGGTCCTGACCCTTCCTCCTGCTCCTCCACTGTTCCTGACCCCTCTTCCTCTACTGTTCCTGACCACTCCTCCTCTACTGTTCCTGACCCCTCCTCCTCTACTGTTCCTGACCCCTCATCCTCTATTGTTCCTGACCCCTCCTCCTTCTCCTCCACTGTTCCTGACCCCTCCTCCTCTACTGTTCCTGACCCCTCCTCCTCCACTGTTCCTGACCCCTTCTCCTCTACTGTTCCTGACCCTTCCTCCTCCTCTACTGTTCCTGACCCCTCCTCCTCCTCCTCTGTCCCCCAACCCTTCTTTCTCTCTCTCAGTGGCTACATGTCTGTCAAAGTGCTGTGTCGTGGTCATGGTTTAACTGTACCTCAGTTTACTGCCCTGTCTCTGTCATAGCTGAGCAGTTGCAGGGGGTGAGTGGTTGGTGGGGTGCTTTCTGTGCGACTGTGGTAGTGTCGTAATGGCTGACAGACAGACTGCAGTGGGTGCTGAGAGGTTCAGGCCCACGGGCAGATGTTAAACACACTGTGTGAGTGAGAGGAGGCAGCGTAAGAGACATAGTTACTGCCAAACCATAATCACACTGACAGAAACACATCTGGCTGAGAGAGAAGGAAGGAGAGAGGAGGAAGGAGAGAGAGGAGGAAGGAGAGAGAAGAGGAAGGAGAGAGAGGAGGAAGGAGAGAGAAGAGGAAGGAGAGAGAAGAGGAAGGAGAAAGAGGAGGAAGGAGAGAGAGGGAGGAAGGAGAAAGAGGAGGAAGGAGAGAGAAGAGGAAGGAGAAAGAGGAGGAAGGAGAAAGAGGAGGAAGGAGAGAGAGGGAGGAAGGAGAAAGAGGAGGAAGGAGAGAGAAGAGGAAGGAGAGAGAGGAGGAAGGAGAAAGAGGAGGAAGGAGAGAGAGGAGGAAGGAGAGAGAGGAGGAAGGAGAGAGAAGAGGAAGGAGAAAGAGGAGGAAGGAGAGAGAGGAGGAAGGAGAAAGAGGAGGAAGGAGAGAGAAGAGGAAGGAGAGAGAGGAGGAAGGAGAAAGAGGAGGAAGGAGAGAGAGGAGGAAGGAGAGAGAAGAGGAAGGAGAGAGAGGAGGAAGGAGAAAGAGGAGGAAGGAGAGAGAGGAGGAAGGAGAGAGAAGAGGAAGGAGAGAGAGGAGGAAGGAGAAAGAGGAGGAAGGAGAAAGAGGAGGAAGGAGAGAAGGATGTGTATTTTGCTCTTACCAGAGTGTCTGAATGAAATCAGAACTTGTTTAAATGTGTGACATGATTCCGTGCTGAAAGAGAGACAAACAGAGTGAAAGGAGGAAGAAAAAACAGCTGTATATTGTAAGATTCAGTTGACACTTCTTTGAACAGCACCTGCAAAACTGCAAACCCCAAAATCGAATTGGCAAATCAAAATCGATGAATATTTGATATTTGATCAAAGACGCTAGATCAAGCTGGGGGAATAGAACTCTATATCCTGGGAAAAGACTCTGTGTTCCACACACCATTCCCGGCGTTCCGATGGAGGTCCAAGACATCAGGATGATGGGAATGAACGTTGGCGTTGATCCGTGCCGGGCCAGAGTGACACGTGTGTTGGCCCATGAGCTACTCCGCAGAGACCCTCTTTCTTTCTTCTCCCTCTCCTCCCGCTCGTCTTGTTCCTCCCACGGTTTATTATTATGAGATAATCGCTCCCATCTGCATGTCCAGCCAACGACAGACCGAGAAAAAGGGGAAATGTGAGAATGAACGAAAGTGATTGGGGAGAGGGAGAAAGAGAAAGAGAGGTGTGTGTGTGTGTGTGTGTGTGTGTGTGTGTGTGTGATACCATGAGTGGTTTCCATCTCCAATACAAACACATCAGTCCCCTCTCTCCCTCCTCACCCCTCCTCCCTCCTTTCGTCAGATCAAATTAGAGGTGGTGTAGCATCACGTTTCTCTTTCTGTCAGGGATATTATAATTCTGTATGACTTCTGGACAGCTTCACGCACAATTAGGAATTCAGCGGCTTTGAGCAAGAAAATGAGATTCAAATCAGTACTGTATTACATTACTGTTTACTTTGAATCTCTCCTGCCATCTCTAACCCTCCCCAGATTCAAAGTGAGTTTGTGTGTTTGTGCGCGTGCGTGTGCATGTGCATGTGCATGGGAGTACAAGTATAACAGTGCCATTGTAATTTTCTGGATATGGGTTCAACAATTCCCTTAACAACTGAAGCAGAACAGACTCAACTTTTTATGCTTTCAGATGCTGTTATGAATGTAAAGGCAAGAGTATGCCAGAAAACTCACTACAACACACGCACACACATACACAAACAAATGCAACAACTGTAGCAATCAACAGTGGATCAGAATTGTGTGTTTGATCCATCTGTCTTGGGTCAGTGACAGGGCAAGGGAATACTCACTCACAACCCACACAGGACCCCGGACCTCTGATCTAGGGTCAGATTATCACAATTACAGCCAATTAAACATAATTTAAGCCAATTATGACCAATTAAAGTCAATTAGAACATTCAGATAATTGCGAGCTCAGAGGGATACCAGCATAGGTCGTCACACTCCAGAAACAGTGACACTTGTCTTTTTTTCATTCACCTCTCTCTGATTGGCCGTGAGTTGTTCTGTGGTAGATAAATAAGGTTAATTACTTAATGTCGGATAAAAATTCTGGTCAACTTCAAACCGCCTTGGATAGATACACTACAATACACTCTGTCTGTCTGTCTGTCTGTCTGTCTGTCTGTCTGTCTGTCTGTCTGTCTGTCTGTCTGTCTGTCTGTCTGTCTGTCTCTGTCTGTCTGTCTGTCTGTCTGTCTGTCTGTCTGGCTGGGATAGAGGTAGAATGATGGAGGTATGGAGGGATAGTTGTAGTATTCAGACCCCTTCACTTTTCCATATTTTAGTAGTTACAGACTTATTCTAAGATGTATTAAATAAATAAAACATTTCATCCATCTACACACAATACCCCCTCATGACAAAGCAAAAACAGGTTTTTAGAAATGTTTGCAAATGCATAAAAATAAATAAACATAAATACATTAATACATAAATAGACCCTTTGCTATGGGACCCGAAATTGAGCTCAGGTGCATCCTATTTCCACTTGATTGGAGTCCACCTGTGGTAAATTCAATTGATTGGACATGGAAAGGAACACACCTGTCTATATAAAGCCCAACAGTTGACAGTGCATGTCAGAGCAAAAACCAAGCCATGAGGTCGAAGGCATTGGCTGTAGAGCTCAGAGACAGGATTGTGTTGAGGCACAGATCTGTTCTTGGGGACCATCAATGCTGCAGACATTTTTTGGTACCCTTCCCCAGATCTTTCTCTCACTCCCCATCCAACCTGACAGAGCTTGAGAGGATCTGCAGAGAAGAATGAGAATCTCCCCAAATATACAGGTGTGTCAAACTTGTACCTTCTTACCCAAGAAGACTTGAGGCTGTAATCGCTGCCGAAGGTGCTTCAACAAAGTACAAGAGTCTGAATACTTCTGTAAATGTGATATTTCAGTTTGATATTTTTAATAAAAAGCTGTTTCTGCTTTGTCATTGTGGGGTATTGTGTGGATATATGGGGGGTGGACAATGTATTACATTTTAGAATAAGGCTGTAACAAAATGTGGAAAAAGTCAAGGGGTCTGGATACTTTCCGAATGCACTGTATGTATAGAGGGATGGAGGTATAGTAGCGCATAATGGCCTCGATGAACTGTGACCTTTGCCCTTAGTGTGGTCTGGCACACTCGCCCAGAATGCAGCTGGAATGAAGGTCAAGGGTTATTACTTTGACCCTATAATGTTATTTTTTTCTCTCTCTCTTTCATTTTCTTTCTCCCTGCTGTTTTCAGCTTCAGAACATGAAGTGACCACAGCAGCAGTGTCAAACATGAGGTAGACAAATAACTACCCACATTTACTTCCTACATTTCATTATTGAATTTGAATCAATCATTGACACTGAAATGTACTCTATAATTTCAATTGCCCTATCCATGCGTTGTCTGTATGGTTCATGTTTATGCAGCAGTTCAGGCCCTCTTGTACTGTGACATTGACTCTCCGGCTAGTGTTATTGTATGGGCTAGTGTTTCTGCCTGCCAGTGAGTGGATGTTTGTGTTGGGTTGATTTGGAGTTTACAGACACATATTTCCATTGTCGAGACAATACACAGACACACCGAGGGAGGGCTTTAAACTAAACCGGTTTTTAGTTTAAATTCAAACCGACATTCTCGAGTTCCACGGAGCCTGGCTGGTTGTCTGGTCGTCTGTCAAACAGCATGACTCCTGTCAATCAAAAGGTCACCTTCTGTCCCACCCCCCTGTCACCATTCAACCTTCCATGATAGGTTGTTAGCTTAACCTCTTATTACAGCTATTCTATTTTCCATTGCAGTGTGAGATATAAGCTTGTTATCGCTTTGATTGGAGTCAGCCCTCAGAAAGTCACTTCTTTCATGGCTGACAGAGAGAAATGAGCTCTATGTTCAAGAAGTCGAGCCAAAACAAAGAGCAGAGTGCAGTCTTTTTGAGTATGTCGAGATATAAGATTGAAATAATTACAACAAAATACTTGCATAAAAGCTTCCTTCTGTTTCACTTCGAACTTCAAATTTCCAAGAACTCACATGCCGATTTTCTATTTTGGCAGGAGGATGATGGGGCTGACCACTGCTAAAATAGCAGGATCCTCAGCCACAAAAGGTAAAAGCTAATGGTTATCTAACTGTGCTAAAACCACCTCATTTGTCATCTGGAGTTACAGTAGTTTTAGAATGCAATATTTTTCTAAAGTGAGATGATTTATTTTGGCCATTGTTTTCACATACTGTAGGAGGGAGTGAGAGGACCCTGACATCATGAAAGCAACCTCTCCCCTCCCTTCTACCGCCACCTCTCTCTTTCCCTTTACCTCTCTCTCTTGTTCTCTCTTCCAACATCCACCTCGCTCTTCCCCCTCCACCACTTCTCTCTCTTTCAAACTCTTTCCCCCCACCTCTCTCTCTCTCTCTCAAACTCTCTTTCCCCCACCTCTCTCTCTCTCAAACTCTCTCTCCCTCTCTTTCTCTCTCTCCCTCTCTTTCTCCTCTCCCTCTCCATCTCCCCTCCTTCCCCGTCTCTCTCTCTGTGGTTACACATGGAGAGATTAAAAGGAAACCCCAGTATAAACACACCAACAGGACCGTAGAAGGCTGGTTAGTGATTGCCCTGTTTAGATTGGGCTGGCTCTGCTTTATTTGTATATGTCACTGAGATAAACATCACAGTGCCCCTCCACAAGACAAATTAATCCACTGGAGAACACACACACACACATGCAAGTAGGCTTATGCATGCATATTATGCACACACGCATGCACACACACTTGTCCCGGCCACCAGATGAAGAGACATCAATCACAACTAGTTGGCATGGGAGTGACTGTGGTTCTGACAAAGGCCATTAAGAGTTCCTAATAGATAGGGATGGAGAGAGAAAGAGGAGAAAGAGGGATACACAGGGAGAGAGAAATGCAGAGACGTACATTTAAGGAGAAATATAGAGTAAGTTAGAGAGTGAGACAAAGACAGATTGAAAGAGAGTGATGAAGAAATGAGACGGTGTAACATATAGTCAGTTTACCAGTGTAGAGGAGTGGAGGAGAGACAGACATTCAATATTCAAGGGGGAGAGAGAGAGTGGAAGAGACTGACAGAGTGGAGTGAAAAAGAGACACACAAACACATACACTCTTTCACACACACACACACACACACACACACACACACACACACACAGACACACACACACAGGTCTGTGTTGGGTTTGTGTGAGGGATGCTACCCCTGTAGCTTAGCCAACCCCAGCCTAATAACACACAGTGGAGTCTGTGTTGGTTTCCAACTCCCTACTGTTTTTATGTTTTTGAATACTACTTGGTTATACCCACTTCTTGTACATTTTTAACTAAGAGACATAGAAGAGGTAAAGTCAAGCTGCCTCTCTATGACACAATGAAACACAACAGCACACAGGAGAGAGAGAGAGAGAGAGAGAGAGAGAGAGAGAGAGAGAGAGAGAGAGAGAGAGAGAGAGAGAGAGATGATAGAAAGGGACAGAAATCTCCAGGAGAGAAAGAAGTGAGAGATGCTTGAAAAAAGAGAGAGGAAAGCAGAATGAGCGTTCGAGTGAGTTAAAGAGATTACTTTAAGGTTCAGATAAGCTCTTTCTGGTTGTCACTCAGTCCCAGTCTCCCAGGGGGAGGGAAGACGGACCCTCATTGGTGTCATTCACCTGTCAATCAGGCTGACAGGTGAACCATTGGGCCCCATGTTGCGGCACGGAAACTGTCTGTTAGCCTCCTGGCAGCTGTGATGACATCACCCAGTAATAGGGTTTGGAACACACAAACTTACACACACACACACACACACAGGAAAACACACAGGGGAACATTGCGTTTGGAACTCAGCCGGCTAACCCATGGACCGCCATGGCTCCCCTATAGATCCTGTCAACACATCGTCTGGTACTGCTCACACAGTCACACACACACACCGTGGACAGCACCCCATGTCCCTGCCTACCCCCTGAATGTCCTCCCCTCCCCACATTGCTCTCTGAGCCTGTCCAAAGCCCTCGTCTCTGGCATGACACACACACACAGACAAACACACCAAAAACCCTTTTTGCTGGCAGGTCAGACAGGACATGTGTGCAGCAGAGAGATCAAACCACAATGCAACACAGCAGCTGGACAATATAGAAAGACAAAGAGTGAAGTCAGCTTCATATATAGAAGACTAATGTATGTTTCATATATAGTAGACAAATGTATGTTTTATATATAGTACACTAATGTATGTTTCATATATAGTAGACTAATGTGTTTCATATATAGTACACTAATGTATGTTTCATATATAGTACACTAATGTATATAGTAGACTAATGTATGTTTCATATATAGTAGACTAATGTATGTTTCATATATAGTAGACTAATGTATGTTTCATATATAGTACACTAATGTATGTTTCATATATAGTACACTAATGTATATAGTACACTAATGTATGTTTCATGCATAGTAGACTAATGTATGTTTCATGCATAGTAGACTAATGTATGTTTCATGCATAGTAGACTAATGCATATTATATATATAGTAGACTAATGTATATAGTAGACTAATGTATGTTTCATATATAGTAGACTAATGTATGTTTCATATATAGTAGACTAATGTATGTTTCATATATAGTACACTAATGTATGTTTCATATATCGTAGACTCATGTTCAGCATGTTTCATATATAGTACACTAATGTATATAGTAGACTAATGTATGTTTTATATATAGTAGACTAATGTATATTTCATACATAGTAGACTAATGTATATAGTACACTAATGTATGTTTCATATATAGTAGACTAATGTATGTTTCATATATAGTAGACTAATGTACAGTATGTTTCATATATAGTACACTAATGTATATAGTACACTAATGCATGTTTAATCACGCACACACTAACTCACACACACACACACACCTGCATGCACAAATCAGTGGCGTGTATTCATGGATGCCCAGGGAAGCCAAGCTTCCCCAAAACATTGACAAAGAGAGAAAGCATCTGAGAAAGCATCTGAGCAAGCGAAATAGCGCCCCTTTGTCTCAGTATATGTAGCCCATCTATCTGATGCTGTCTGAACAAAAAGAGTTGGATATTGTAGCATTGAATGTAAGAGAAGCCAGTGAAAAGTTGGCCTCCCTTGATAAAAAATGATACAATAATAGCCAATCAGCATTGAGCTTAACTGAGTGATCAACTGTGAATGGTCCTGGCGCACCAAAACAAAGTGTCAAGGGAAGCCAGTTGGATTTGGCTTCACACCATTCACATCACATCAGAAGCCAAAGGTCACTGACAGAAAAATAAGCCTGAATTGTTGCATCTCGTTGTGTTGTTCTCCTGTGGTTAGCTAGTGTGCTAAAATTGACCCTTTCCTAAATTAGCCTTGAATAGAGATAGGGATTTTGACTTGTGGTTTTACTTCATTCTCTCTACTGGCCACTGATCCAATAATAAATTCATACATTGTGGCTCTTTTCTGAGAGGATAGAAGTTCAATATGTAGCTAGATGTAGACTAATGTTAACTAGCTGGCTAATCTTTGCCCATGAAAGGAAGTTAGGCTAACAAACAAGAAATTTAGCCAGGTAGCCAAGGACAACAAAAACTAACAGTGTGTACTGTATGACATAGACCATTTCATAGACCATTTCGGCAACATGAAAGAGAGGAGGATGGCATTGGCATTTCTCTACTAGTATGGTGAGTCAACATGTGTTTCATACTTACTCACACACATACACACACACACACACACACACACACACACACACATATATCAGTACCATGGACAGTCACATGATATTTAGCTTCCATTAATTGGACTAAATTGTTTTGGGAATGTTTTAGTTGCCACTGTATTAGACTAAGCTCAGGTGATTTGATGATGTTGAAGTTGAAATGGTGCTGGACTAGCGGAAACAGATCCTGTTTTCTTTCTTACTTTCTCCGGTGTTCTAAATCAATAGTTGTCTTCTTATTGCCTTGGCCTGTATATCACAGTGTCAAGGCACTAAGTTATAGAGCAAACAACACAATTATCACAACACATAGGTTGTAACATGTTTATGTATGTATATGTAACACCCTCACTCTCTCTCCCTCTCACTCTCCACACAGGGAGAGAGAGAGAGAGAGAGAGAGAGAGAGAGAGATAATAACCCACACATGGCTTCTATAACATGCTTGGCAGGGAGACAGGCTCCATCTGGTCGGAGCTAATTTAACACATTCTGTGAAACAAATAGGAGAGAACTCTTGTTGAATAGTAATGATGGAGCAAGACACTGTCAACCGGAGGACATTTACATCTCCTGAATGTTGATTGAGTCATCTGTTTATGTGGCTTAATTGTGATTAGACAATTGAAATAACTGCAAAAGGGAAACAAGTTTGTTTGTTGGTTTTCTCATCATAAAGCCATTAACAATCATAATCATCGTTAGACAGCTTGGTGCCACAGTAGTGTTGGTGTGAATGTCTCGGTTCAGAGACGTGCACATATGCATACATAAAATGACACACACACATGCAAACACCAGGGGAGGCTGGTGGGAGAAGCAATATGTGGATAGGCTCATTGTAATGGCTAGAATGGAATGGAATCAAAAGTACTTTACACATATTTGATGTATTTTATACTTTTCCAAATATTTCATTCCAGCCGTTACAATGAGCCCATCCTCCTATAGCTCCTCCCACCAACCTCCTCTGGCACACACGCATACACAGTTGCACGCATGCACACAGTCACACGCACACAAACATAGTCACACACACCAAAGTGGGGAAATGGGAGCCATTGATCCAAATCGTTTTGACAGCTGGGATGACAAATGACTGTATCATCTTAGAGAGAGAGAAAGAGGGCCCCCTCACTTCATCAGATCACTCTCTTCCCCTCCTCTCGTCGTCCTCTCCTCTCCCTGAGCCGAGCCGCCCTGTCTCTCTCCTCACCCCTCCCTAAACAGAGTTACCCCGTCTCCTCCTCACCTCCTCTCCATGAGCCGAGACGCCCTGTCTCCCTCCTCACCTACTCTCCCTGAGCCGAGCCGCCCTGTCTCCCTCCTCACCTCCTCTCCCTGAGCCGAGCCGCCCTGTCTCCCTCCTCACCTCCTCTCCCTGAGCCGTGCCGCCCTGTCTTCCTCCTCACCTCCTCTCCCTGAGCCGTGCCGCCCTGTCTTCCCCTCCTCACCAGCCTCTCCTCCTGAGCCCGAGCCGCCTGTCTCCCTCCTCACCTCCTCTCCCTGAGCCGAGCCGCCCTGTCTCCCTCCTCACCTCCTCTCCCTGAGCCGTGCCGCCCTCCTTTTCTCCCTCCTCACCTCCCTCTCCCTGAGCCGTGCCGCCCTGTCTCCCTCCTCACCTCCTCTCCCTGAGCCGTGCCGCCCTGTCTCCCTCCTCACCTCCTCTCCCTGAGCCGTCCGCCCTGTCACCCTCCCTCCTCTCCCTGAGCCGAGCCGCCCTGTCTCCCTCCTCACCTCCTCTCCCTGAGCCGCCGCCCTGTCGCCCTGTCTCCTCTCCCTGAGCCTCCACCCTCTCCCTCCTCCCTGAGCCGTGCCGCCCTGTCTCCCTCCTCACCTCCTCTCCCTGACCCGAGCCACCATGTCTCCCTCCTCACCTCTTCTCCCTGAGCCGTGCCGCCCTGTCTCCCTCCTCACCTCCTCTCCCTGAGCCGTGCCACCCTGTCTCCCTCCTCACCTCCTCTCCCTGAGCCGTGCCGCCCTGTCTCCCTCCTCACCCCTCACCCCCCTCCTGGCCATATCCTCACCAGTGTTCAATTGCATTAGCTAGGGTCATAAGGGAAGTTTAAAAGTTTTTTTTTGGTAGAGAGAGCTTTGACTACACACCCGCACGTGCACATACACACATACCATTTAAAAAATATTTATACATTTAACCTTTATTTAACTTGGTAAGTCAGTTAAGAACACTGACGGCCTACCCCGGCCAAACCCAGACGAAGCTGGGCCAATTGTGCGCCTTTCTATGGGACTCCCAATCACAGTCAGATGTGATTCAGCCTGGATTCGAACCAGGGACTGTAGTGACGCCTCTTGCACTGAGATGTGGAGTGCTGCACCACTCGGGAGCCCAACTCCATGACAATGGAGTTAAAGTCGTGGCTGGTACACACAGAAGGGGTGAATACAACTCATAGCTGCACGATGTGCAGTTGCTGTACATTCAGGAAGTTAGCAACCCTAACCACCAATCAAAAATCAGCAGGCAAAGGAAGTAAGAATACCCACCACTACTGCAGTCTGGAGCTTGGAAGGAGTGGACTGTCTGTTGTATGTGTGTCTGTATCTGTTTCTGCTATTCCTCTCTGTCTGTCTGTCCATCCGTCCGTCCATCCGTCCATCTGTCTGACAGTATCTGCTATAGCTCTCAATATGTTTTCATGTTGACAGCTTTTCCCAATGGCGGAAACAGCCAAGAGGACATTCTTAGAATGCAAGACAGGCTCTTAGACGGTTGTAGGTGGTTTCCAGGATACGGTTGCTTATGTTTACAGGCAGGTCAGGTCAGACTGTGTCTCAGAGCTCTCCGTTTGCCACACACAAGCACGCATACACATACACACAAAAACACACACACATACACAGCATCATTAACATGGAGTCTGTTCAGCATCAGTCAAAGACCAATGGACTGAACCAACACACTCTTGAAAAAAAGGTGCTATCTAGAACCTACAAGGGTTCTTCGGCTGTCCCCATAGGAGAACCCTTTGAAAAACCCTTTTGGGTTCCATGTAGAACCTTTTCCACAGAGGTGTATGGTTAGGGTTACCTGCAGGGTGCTTCTAATCTAAGGAAAGCAGAAGGATGGGATACTTTGTTTAAAATATGAAACTATGTCAGCAGGCAAACATCATTACAAGCCGCAGATTTTTGCAGGGGTTGATACATTTTTCATTAGGGACAATCAAGTCTGAAATGTTAACTGAAAATAACAATCTCCAGAAGCCTTTTTAAACCTTGAATACACTACAATTTGCATAGAAAATGACCTGCGACAATAGTCACCAAATTAAAATAGCAGATGTTTTGTATCCACTGTTTGATATCATTCAAATGGGTGAAGAAGTACCATGTAAGAAGCTTCAGATTGTACAGCTATCTCTAAATCACCCTTCTGCACTGTCCTGAAATGGCCCAAAGCTGAACGAACAGTGTAAACACACACACACACTAAACTATACCCTAAATGACATTTAAACAGCAGAGCTGTCTGCTTCTGAGCCAATACACTAAAACATGTAGCTTTTATAGCTATAACTGCCAGTCACAAGCCCTTTAATGCACCGTTTAACAACCCCAAAATCCGCTCTCTATTCCCACTCTATTCCCTCTGTGCTTTTTTCAGAAGGACTACATCGTCATTCACAAACAAAGACAGGGCATTTTATATAGTGGTGTGTGTGTGTGTGTGTGTGTGTGTGTGTGTGTGTGTGTGTGTGTGTGTGTGTGTGTGTGTGTGTGTGTGTGTGTGTGTGTGTGTGTGTGTGTGTGTGTGTGTGTGTGTGTGTGTGAGAGAGAGAGATGTACTTCACTTACTTTGTTAACATGTGTTTCCCATGCCAATATAGCCCCGTGAATTGAATTTTGAGAGAGAGAAAGAGAGAGAGAGAGAGAGAGAGAGAGAGAGAGAGAGAGACAGAGAGAGAGAGAGAGAGAGAGAGAGAGAGAGAGAGAGAGAGAGAGGGAGAGAGAGAGAGAGAGTTGACAGAGGATGGGGTCAGTCTCTCATGTCAGAGTTGATTACGTCTTCATCAGCGTTGCAATCCACCAGTCACACCCCTGTGAATACAACACCATGCCCAGACCCCACTCCTCCCCCCAATAGTGGTATCTCTCACTCAGACGACAGGACACATTGATTGGTCCAACATGGATATTTGTTACATGGACCGGTCCACTCCAAAGAGAGATAGGGGTGGAGGAGGGCCTTTGTGGCTCATCATGTAGCAACAGATGGATATTTAGAGTATATGACTATGATGATGACTATGTTGAATCACTTCTACTGCATGGAAAGACATCCATATTGTAACACACTCTTTCAACAAGCAAAAAGAGATATATATATATATACACACACTACCGGTCAAAAGTTTTAAAACACCAACTCATTCAAGAGGTTTTTCTTCATTTTGACTACTTTCTACGTTGTAGAATAATATTTCAAACTATATTTTATATTTCAGATTCTTCAAATAGCCACCCTTTGCCTTGATGACAGGTTTGCTCACTCCTGGCATTCTCTAAACCAGCTTAATGAAGTAGTCACCTGGAACACATTTCAATGAACAGGTGTGCCTTCTTAAAAGTTAATTTGTGGAATTTCTTTCCATCTTAATGCGTTTGAGCCAATCAGTTGTGTTGTAACAAGGTAGAGGGGAAGATAGCCCTATTTGGTAAAAGACCAAGTCCATTTTATGGCAAGAACAGCTCAAATAAGCAAAGAGAAACAACAGTCCATCATTAGTTTAAGACATGAAGGTCAGTTAATATGGAACATTTCAAGAACTTTGAAAGTTTCTTCAAGTGCAGTCGTAAAAACCATCAAGCACTATGATGAAACTGGCTCTCATGAGGACCGCCACAGGAATGGAAGACCCAGAGTTACCTCTGCTGCAGAGGATAAGTTCATTAGACTTACCAGCCTCAGAAATTGCAGTCCAAATAAATGCTTCACAGAGTTCAAGTAACAGACACATCTCAACATCAACTGTTCAGAGGAGACAGTGTGAATCAGGCCTTCATGGTCAAATTACTGCAAAGAAACCACTACTAAAGGACACCAATAATAAGAAGAGACTTGCTTGGGCCAAGAAACACGAGCAATGGACATTAGACTGGTGGAAATCTGTCCTTTGGTCTGGAGTCCAAATTGGAGATTTTTGGTTCCAACCGCTGTGTCTTGGTGAGATGTGTGGGTGAACGGATGATCTCCACATGTGTATTTCCCACAGTAAAGCATGGAGGAGGAGGTGTTATGGTGTGGGGGTGCTTTGCTGGTGACACTGTCTGTGATTGATTTAGAATTCAAGGCACACTTAACCAGCATGGCTACCACAGCATTTTGCAGTGATACGCCATCCCATCTGGTTTGGGCTACGTGGGACTATCATTTGTTTTTCAACAGGACAATGACCCAACACACCTCCAGGAAGTGTAAGGGATATTTGACCAAGAATGAGAGTGATGGAGTGCTGCATCAGATGACCTGGCCTCCACAATCCCCAAACCTCAACCAAATTGAGATGAGTCGGACTGCAGAGTGAAGGAAAAGCAGCCAACAAGTGCTCAGCATATGTGGGAACTCCTTCAGGACTGTTGGAAAAGCATTCCAGGTGAAGCTGGTTGAGAGAACGCCAAGAGTGTGCAAAGCTGTCATCAAGGCAAAGGGTGTTAGTTTGAAGAATCTCAAATATAAAATATATTTTGAATTGCATAACACTTTTTTGGTTACCACATGATTCCAGATGTGTTATGTCATAGTTTTAATTCATTCACTATTATTCTACAATGTAGAAAATAGTCAAAATAAAGAAAAACCTTTGAATGAGTAGGTGTTCTAAAGCTTTTGACAGGTAGTGTGTGTATATATATATATATATATATATATATATATATATATATATATATATATATATATACATATATATATATACAGTGTATATATATATAAATATATGACCTTTAATATTGTAATTGAAATAAGGGAACAATGAATTGCTCTATTATTATAATGAGTGTTCCATACATCTTAGTATTTGGGTTTTGGGTAGCTTGTGTCTCTTTAGTCTTCTAGGGAAATTTAAAAAAAAACATTGTTGGGAGAAGTTACACAACATTGCATTAATATTTCAGTAAATGGGAACGCTGGTCAGGAAACCCTGCTTATGTCCCAAATGGTACCCTATTTTATAGTGCACTACTTTTGACCAGATCACTATGGGGCCCTGGTCTATAGTGCACTATGTAGGGAATAAGCTGCCATTTGGGATGCTACCCTGTTCCTCAATTAGCATTTGCTTGTTTGTAAGTGTTTATGATTCAGACAGTAGTACATGGATTAAAATGTGTGTAAACTGAATCCCCTCTCTCTCTCTCTCTCTCTCTCTCTCTCTCTGTGGGTTGACTTCCTGTTGGTCCTGGAGAAGGGAACAGATCTACACGCCAGACCGTTTCTCTCATAACACTGTCTGTTTTCTCTCAGCCAAGCGTTGCAAATCAAGGGTCATCAGCATTAGTATGTGTGTTTGCTAAATCCCATTCCCCCTCGACGACATGGAAATACCCAGAAGTCTCCGCTTGATATTGTGATGATTTCTTTCTAGGGAACACTTTACTTGAAGGGGGTGTACATACGGCATTCACCTTGATGGAAGCAGTTATGACACCTTTATGAATGTTATCATTCATAACAACCTTCTAAACACATTTATTCAATTATGCATTAGGAGTTTATGTAAAATGGCAATACTTGGATTTTTTTTATTAAAACATTTTACATTTTAATTCCGGTATGTCATTATGTCAATCCACTGGCTGTTCTGGGTAAATAGGAAACAGCCGCAGCGATGACTGGGGGGTCCACCATGGGAAAACATTGAGGTGAGGAGGAATGTATTCATTTTCAGTTTGACAGATGAAAACATTTTGCACACTAAGTACATGCTCCCAATGTTAACATGAAGAAAGCACCAATGTGGCAGGTAGCCTAGTGGTTAGAGCCTAGTGGTTAGAGCCTAGTGGTTAGAGCCTAGTGGTTAGAGCCTAGTGGTTAGAGCCTAGTGGTTGGTTAGTTGGTTAGAGCCTAGTGGTTAGAGCCTAGTGGTTAGAGCCTAGTGGTTAGAGCCTAGTGGTTAGAGCCTAGTGGTTAGAGCCTGCCAGTGGTTAGAGCCTAGTGGTTAGAGCCTAGTGGTTAGAGCCTAGTGGTTAGAGCCTAGTGGTTAGAGCCTAGTGGTTAGTTAGTGGTTAGAGCCTAGTGGTTAGAGCCTAGTGGTTAGAGCCTGGTTTAGTGGTTAGTTAGAGCCTAGTGGTTAGAGCCTAGTGGTTAGAGCCTAGTGGTTAGAGCCTGGTGGTTAGAGCCTTTAGAGCCTAGAGCCTAGTGGTTAGTTTAGAGCCTAGTGGTTAGAGCCTAGTGGTTAGTTAGAGCCTAGTGGTTAGAGCCTTGGTTAGAGCCTAGTGGTTAGTTAGAGCCCTAGTGGTTAGTTAGAGCCTGTGGTTAGAGCCTAGTGGTTAGAGCCTAGTGGTTAGTTAGAGCCTGGAGTGGTTAGTTAGAGCCTAGTGGTTAGAGCCTAGTGGTTAGAGCCTAGTGGTTAGTTAGAGCCTAGTGGTTAGTTAGCCTAGTGGTTAGAGCCTAGTGGTTAGAGCCTAGTGGTTAGAGCCTAGTGGTTAGTTAGAGCCTAGTGGTTAGAGCCTAGTGGTTAGAGCCTAGTGGTTAGAGCCTAGTGGTTAGAGCCTAGTGGTTAGAGCCTAGTGGTTAGAGAGCCTAGTGGTTAGAGCCTAGGTGGTTAGAGCCTAGTGGTTAGAGCCTAGTGGTTAGAACCTAGTGGTTAGAGCCTAGTGGTTAGTTAGAGCCTAGTGGTTAGTTAGAGCCTAGTGGTTAGAGCCTAGTGGTTAGAGCCTAGTGGTTAGAGCCTAGTGGTTAGAGCCTAGTGGTTAGAGTGTTGGACTAGTAACTGAAAGGTTGCAAGATTGAATCCCTGAGCTGACAAGGTAAAAATCTGTCGTTCTTAACTGACTTGCCTAGTTAAATGAAGGTTCAAAAAAATGTTTCTGTGGAAAGTGCCTTCTTCAGGGCTGACAGATGGACCAACAGAGACCCATAAGCCTATTGCATGGTTGATGTAGAGGGGAATCAGATGGGAAAGTTCTCCATTCACAAGCAAGTATTTCACTGTTAACACTGACTATAAATACATGTATTACCATTCCAGGCTTGTTTTCTTTAAAAGAACCACATAGGGAAGCTTTGCATTATGGATAGAATCATACACTTCACTGAACAGTGAATCAGCGATTTTGAACATTGACAAAACATTTTCTTCTGCCTTGTTTTGATTATTTGTGGAGAGCATGTAGATGTTTCACAGCGTGACCGATTCTCTATGTGGTTGCCAGAACATTGTGGATTACTGTGATGTAGACAGACTAGATGGAAAGGCACTTATTATGGTCAACCACACATACACACACACACACCACTCCAGGTCCAACTCTCTAAAAAAACAGCTTTGGCACGACCCACACTGGGCCGCTGGTAACCCAAGAACGCCAGGGTAGAATACAGAGCGCAGAGGAATCCTGGAATCCCATCTGAGTGAAAGGGTCCAGTCAGAGTGGTGGTTCTGAGCAGAGCGTGGGGGATAGGAGGCCCACCCAGTACCACTGGGCCCTGGGCCCCGAGCTAGCTAGACCTGAGCCATCTAGACAAAGTTGGGCTGAAGAGACTGACAGGGGAGGCTAGTGTTAGGGTGTTTGAGCTGCAGAAAAGAGGGGCATTCATGGTGTCTCCATGGCTGACAGGGGTGGGGATGTAATTTTGGGGGTTGTGACTACCACTCACTCCCAGACACACACTTGCATACACACACACACAGACACACACACTACCTCACCCCTCCCCCTAATCAGAGGTGCAGTCAGGCCCCTGTAAACATCTGTCAGCCATTACACTCTCCCCCCTTGTCCCTCCCCCGATGTCTTTTTCTCTCCCCCACTTTCTCTCTCCCCCTCCATGACTCCAGCAATTCAGTCTGCCCTTTGACCTCACCAAAAAGAATGCAACTCTGAGTTATACTGAGTGGCTTATATGATTCTAACAGATAACTCAAGAACAATAGGAATATTCATTGATTCGTACCAAATATATATTTTATCCTGGGATGTACGTGCATATGTACACACAGACCAGACTCCGGCCATAAAACTGGATCTTCCTCAGATTGAGTCATACGCACACAACTCCCATCCCCTGTGTCCGTGTCCTAGCTCTCCCCTCCTCCCCATACCCCCAGGCCTCCCTCCATCACCCCATCAATTACTCCCACCCCACCACCCCCAACACCACACCCTCTCTGACCCCGGGTCAGGAGGTCACAGAGATTAAAGGTCATCCCACAAAGACACACTAGGCATCCCTCAGAAGTTTCCGGCTCTTGGTCTTGGGCCCTTTGGGTCCTGTAGGCTGACACCCAGGCAACCCTCGGGCAGGGAGATGGTGGTAACCCCTTCCTCCAGGTCAACAATGGAATAATACTGACTGAGGCTAGAATGCAATGGAAAGCACCATAGCAATGTTTACAAGGCCCCCTGTTATCTTTATAGTGCAGTCCTTTAGACCAGAGATGGTGTTTTTAGTTCAGGACTAGGAGTCATCTGTATCTGGGAATGTTTCCCATTCTGTTTGCACTGATATAGATTTCCTGTGTAATACTGTAGCCTCAGTACCAGACACATTAGTCTAGTGTGGAAGGGAAAGAGAGCAGACCTGGGGGTGGGGTATCTGTATTGATTAGCAAGAAGGAGAGTACCCACCCCACCCCTTCTACCCTCAATCCCGACATAGGTGTGCATCCCAAATGGCAACCTATTCCCTTCTGTAGGGTTCTGGTAAAAAAGTAGGGCACTATATAAGGAATAGGTTGCCATTTAGGACACAGACAGGGGGTCATGAGGACCACTCTCACACTGTCCCATACCCCTTCCTCCCCTCCTCTCTCTGACTGGAAACCCTTTTAATCAGATCCCATGGGAGTACATGCATATGATATGGGGTGAGGGGGAGGGAGGGGAGGTTAGGAGGGTCCATTAGTGGAACAGACACGGTAGCCACAGACATATACAGCGATTCTATATAGGCACCGTTACATCAATAAACACACATTTTATAACAGACATGCATTACACACCATTCAGGTCCTGGGGAAGAAAGGCTCCTTGTATTTCTAGAACATTCTGAGATGTCTGATGTTCTGTATCCTAGAACACTCTGAGGTGTCTGATGTTCTGTATCCTAGAACACACTGAGATATCTGATGTTCTGTATCCTAGAACACTCTGAGGTGTCTGATGTTCTGTATCCTAGAACACACGGAGGTGTCTGATGTTCTGTATTCTAGAACACACTGAGGTGTCTGATGTTCTGTATCCTAGAACACTCTGAGGTGTCTGACGTTCTGTATTCTAGAACACTGAGATGTCTGATGTTCTGTATTCTAGAACACTGAGATGTCTGATGTTCTGTATTCTAGAACACTGAGATGTCTGATGTTCTGTATTCTAGAACACTGAGATGTCTGATGTTCTGTATTCTAGAACACACTGAGATGTCTGATGTTCTCTATTCTAGAACACACTGAGATGTCTGATGTTCTGTATTCTAGAAACACTGAGATGTCTGATGTTCTGTATTCTAGAACACACTGAGGTGTCTGATGTTCTGTATTCTATAAACACTGAGATGCCTGATGTTCTGTATTCTAGAACACACTGAGGTGTCTGATGTTCTGTATTCTAGAAGCTTATGATACTGATACAGCTGGCATCTGCTTCACTGGCCCTGGTCAGCACTGAAATGACATTACCCTTCATGAACTGTGTGTGTGTGTGTGTGTGTGTGTGTGTGTGTGTGTGTGTGTGTGTGTGTGTGTGTGTGTGTGTGTGTGTGTGTGTGTGTGTGTGTGTGTGTGTGTGTGTGTGTGTGTGTGTGGTTGATATAACTCCACAGCACCACAGATCACGGCACATAGGGCTGTTTTCCTGCGGGGTCGGGACATTTTCTGCTATTTACATAAGAGGTTTTTATTTTATTTTCCAGGGAGAAAGCTGCCAATCTCTGTGAGCCAGACAAGCTTTATCAAGGCAGCCATCTCACGGTCCCACATCAAATCCACAGCCGCTGCCCAGGCTGAAAAAACTTCTTTCAACGCCTGGTGCGAGTGCTGGCGTCCATGACCTCTAGAGGCCCACAGGAGGGAGGGAGGGATGAAGGAAAAGAAGAGAGAGAGAGAGAGAGAGAGAGAGAGAGAGAGAGAGAGAGAGAGAGAGAGAGAGAGAGACTTTTGTGATTGTAATGTTTACTGTAAATCTTTTATTGTTTCTTTAACTTTTGTTTATTATCTATTTCACTTGCTTTGGCAACGTAACATGTTCCCCATTCCAATAATGCCCCTTAAATTGAAAATATGAGAGAGAGAGAGAGAGAGAATAACCCACACAGAGACTTAATGCTGGACTCAACCGGTTTAGCTTTTTCATTCATTGCTCTCATAGGACTATCATTAATTGTGTAGTGGTTGTCATTCTTTGTATTTTAACTCCATAGAAACACTACAAATATAGTGCATTGGTGCAGAGTTTAATCAATGAATTATTTGAATGGGATTTGCAAAAGTGTGATCATTCTTAGTTTGGGGGCCTTGGTTGGTTGTTGGTTTTGGTTAATAGGCTAGCGCTCTCTTGTGGTAACAAAAATAATGCAGTTGTCAAAAAAAAAGGATGATGTTTCACAGTAGCCTACAAGCATAAAACCATATTAGATATTTGAATTAGTCAGTACATCGCTAGCATTTATCAAACAAAATGACAGATAGGCTGATGGTGACAAACGTCTGTTTGTGTCAATTATTAAATTACCCTGGGATAAACTGTTGGGGAAAAATATATTATAGCAAAAGCGCTGTAGTTCTCTACATTTTATCCGATTGAAAGAAATCTAAAGCATGTTCAATCAATTTCCTAGAGACCGTTGGGAAACACTAAGTTAAGAGGGCTGCTTCTTCCATCAACATAAAACAAAGACCAGTATTGAAAAGGAAATAAATAAAGGAATGAAAACTGCTCAACATTTTTCACTGTTATTACTCATTTCGGGGAAAAGAACACCGCTTCAAAATTGTCTCCATGTGTCCACGGCGGGGCGCCACAGAGCTTGCCAGAAATGTGGCCTTGAAACTATGGTAATATACCATCTGTGATTGGTTTAGGTCACCTCTGACGAAAGTAATACTTTTCCAATGAAATGTTTTTATCTGAATCACATTTGTTTTATTGGATGGCGCTTGCTGTCAATCAAGTTGCAGCTGTGGTTATCGAGGGGGAGAGCCGCCAGTTCGATGTTTGGAGCTTTGGGCGACGGAGCTCCGAGGACTGGAAATATGTGGGAAAACTTATATTGTGTGCGATAAAACATTATGTCAAGAATAGCCTACATTAGCTATAAATAGCTTGTTTTTTTCATGGTTGTTTATGAGCCAAATTTGAATCTACATGCATAAACAATGCATACACAAATAACAGATGAGAATGAGAGGGTTGCTATTTATTATTGTTTTCAAATGAATCTAATCTTGATTAATAGATTGATTCATTTGAAAATAAAAAGCGTATTCCAGATAACAACACAAATATTGGCCACAGATCTATTTGAACTAAAATTGTCACAATAAGTAGAATCATGGGAAACTAGGCTAAGGGAAACTAGGCTATAGGCTAAAATGCAATGTTTTTACATATTGAGATAAAATACATTCTGAAATAGATTTCGAAAACATATTAAATACATCAGAATATGTATTCATATTTAATGAAATTAATACAATCTATATGCAATTTATTACATCCATTGTTTAAATGTTATCGTAAAATCACCACATTGTCATCACAATCAGCATTGGAAATAAGTTATTTAGTATAATAGGTTATTATTATTTGGGCAATTAGCCTAAATAATCAATAATAGAAAATGATAAAATATTGAACATTTGCTGCTATTTTCACATGCTTTCATCGATTGTTTATATTATAGCCTATGGTTTCTGTTTCTCTCAGTCAATAGTTACGGACATGTATGCGTTCATTCTTCCCCCCAACTGGCGTACTGTTTATTATAGGCCTATTACTCTATTATACATAGCATATGAGCAAATCAAGACAGACCCCGTGTATTTTTATGCAATGTAGGCCTTTCAGGCATAATTTTACAAAATGTGTCTTTTCACATCTCAGTGGCCCCACAACTTGGTATGAAAACATTTTGGGAGTTGGCCGAAGCCGAAGTGAAGTCCTAAGGCGCACTGAATTCTACTTCCTCTCTACAATTGGTTACTCTTGAGATCCCACGATGCCTTGCGGCAATGCCCAATTTATGCGCATGCTCTACGGTTCATGTCAGTCTTCAAGACGTCACTTGCTTGTCGGCCAATCACCTTCTCTCTACGAGCAGCTCAGGTTGTGATTTAAGAGATTTACCCAATAAATCTGTCCTGAATGTCTCAGAAGTGATTTAAATGTATTTTGCGTCGTTATGAAAATACTTGTGGATTAATCAAGCCCTGGATCCTGGCGTTAGATCAACTAGCTCGTATCATTCTTCAGTGGATTTCAAAGCTATGCTCCACAACTTGATCGTGCCTCTACGCATTTCTGACATATCGCACCTGGTCGATTTGTAAAACTGGCATGTTCTCTATTGACATAGGCTATCTTAAATGTCACTCTTCTTTGCCAAACTGTTGCGCTTGAGTTGTTATAGCCTAGCAGGCAACTCATTGAAGCTGTTTGAGTCTAAACAATTAGTTTTCTTTACTTTAAATACTTAATTCATACTTGTTTTCTGTGTGTTGGTCATGCAGTGGCCCTGAAGTAAAATCTAATAGACTAATCAAATTGTTAATAAAGTGTTAATAAAAAAATATTATTGTTATTGGGTTTTTTTTCGATGTGATTAAATAACCTTAGGCCAAAGTGTAATTTAATTCCAGGTCATTCATGTAAGATAAGGTAAATTAGGCCTATGTATTATGTGCTGCGTTCCTATTAAAATTGTAGGCTTATATTATTTTGTCAGTCATCAATTTTACATTATGAAAATGTTTTAGCAAAAGTCATGGACTAAAATATGTCATTTTACAGACTTGTAGTATATTGTGTAGTAATTCATTTGTAATAATATTTGTAATGTTTTGTATTCCACATTAAGGCCTAGCTGAGTTTGCAGGTATTTTTATGCATTCATTTTTGCCTAAACATTTTTGGGTAAATAGTTCTGCACCACAAAAGCTATAACAATATTGGCCTGTTTAGTAAACCTATTTAGTTCACAGAAACATGAGGAATGTATTGGAGACATTTTCAGGAAAGACAATTACAATTTAACATGCAAATACACGTATTTATTATTGAGCAAAACTAACGGAAATATGTGCATTTATATGCTTTATGAATTCCTGGACAGGATGACGCCAGCATCGAAGTGATTAAGTAGGTCACATAATATTCAACAGCTGTGCATTCCTAGTATACAATTAAACCAATCAGAGGGTGATGTGGGAGTGGTCTTAATAATATGTCCCAACCCCTGGGTGAGGTCAGAACTAAATTTAACCAATGAAAAATCGAAGAAGCAGTCAGTGGGCGCGATTGAGATGTTTTCCTGCCCTATTTTGTAATCTCTGCTTCAAATACCACATTTTTTTCTACAGAAAAGAATGTCAGTGATGTGAACGAATTTCAGGGAAACTTTATGATCCTATAGTTTTAAGCAAACAACATATACAGGCAATTATTGACAAAATAATAGCCTAAAGTTATTTATATTTATCATATTGTAAATATTTATATTGACCAATTACTTAATATAAATAGTGATTATTCTAGAGACACAAATTCATAATTATCACTTCAGAAATAAATGTTGAAATGTATTCAACAAAGTGGCTGTTTCAAAAGTAAAATAGTCCAATTCAATAGCCAATCAAATGTCCCTACATGCTTAAAAATGTTTATGAAATGCTTGAAAAAAAATAAGTATTATTGAGCCCTTAAGTGGGGCGGCAGGTAGCCTAGTGGTTAGAGCCTAGTGGTTAGAGCCTAGTGGTTAGAGCCTAGTGGTTAGAGCCTAGTGGTTACAGCCTAGTGGTTACAGCCTAGTGGTTACAGCCTTAGTGGTTAGAGCCTTAGTGGTTAGAGCCTTAGTGGTTAGAGCCTTAGTGGTTAGAGCCTTAGTGGTTAGAGCCTAGTGGTTAGAGCCTAGTGGTTAGAGCCTAGTGGATAGAGCCTAGTGGTTAGAGCCTAGTGGTTACAGCCTTAGTGGTTACAGCCTAGTGGTTACAGCCTTAGTGGTTAGAGCCTTAGTGGTTAGAGCCTTAGTGGTTAGAGCCTTAGTGGTTAGAGCCTTAGTGGTTAGAGCCTTAGTGGTTAGATCGTTGGGCCAGTAACAGAAAGGTTGCTGGCTCGAATCCCCGAGCTGACAGAGTAAACAACTGTCGTTCTACCCCTGTTCCCGCTAGGCCATCATTGTAAATAAGAATTTGCTCTTAATTAACTGACTTGCCTAGTTAAATAAAGGTAAAAACAGGGGGAGCTCTTCCTAATGACTAAAGGGAGAAATAGAAAGTTGTTTACATTTAGGAAATTAATACAACTACAGGCTTTTTTGGGGGGGAGGGGGGCATTTTAATACATTGGAGCAATTAGAAAACAGCAAGATTTATCAATGGCACACAATTAAATCAATGGGATCAAAAGAGGTGATTAACAGAGTGTTCCTGTAGACACACTTGCTGTATAGGCTATGGAATATGGAATGGAAAGATGGGATATTTTGTTGAGGAAATATCATAATATGCTGTAATAAGTAAAATATTGTTCATCTATACCGAAGTGTTTGGTTTTCACCCTAGGTCTATACCTAGGTCGTGGATGGTCCTCCCTGAAAGTGATGGCAAACCCCCATGCAAAACCCCTTGTGTTCCATAGAATATTACGTTCCAAGGATAGAAGATTCTGGCATTTAAAGCAATGTTAACGTACAAGTAGACTTCCAGTAATTTCGCTAACGCTAGTTAGAATTGGCTAGCGAAACTATCACTAACTTCTTCCATACTGCACGCAGAAACATAAAAATTGTAAATGCCCGAATCTCGCAGTATCCCGTTAACGACCAGCAGGGGGTGTGTATGAGCCATATGACCAAAAGTAATGTTTTGTTTTGTTCTATATCACTTTCATGAAGCTAAGCAGGGTTGGCCCTGGTCTGTCCCTGGATTGGAGACCAGATGCTGCTGAAAGTGGTGTTGTAGGGCCAGTAGGGGGCACTCTTCCCTCTGGTCTAAGGAGACCTCAATGCCCCAGAGCAGTGAATGGGGACATTGCCCAGGATAGAGTGCCTTCTTTTGGATGCGATGTTAAATGGATGTGCTGTCTCTCTGTGGTCACTAAAGAGCCCAAGGCACTTATTGTATGATTATTGGCGTTAACCCCAGTGTCCTGGCTAAATTCCCAATCTGGCCCTCATGCCATCATGGCAACCATCCCCAGCTTCCAATTGGCTCATTCATCCCCCTGTATCTATTCCCCATGTCTGTGCAGCAAAACCAAATGTCAACTTACCTGGTAAAATAATAAGGGAAAACATCCTATGT
Source organism: Oncorhynchus tshawytscha (assembly GCF_018296145.1). NCBI lineage: Eukaryota > Metazoa > Chordata > Actinopteri > Salmoniformes > Salmonidae > Oncorhynchus > Oncorhynchus tshawytscha. The sequence continues at coordinate 18,333,769 of NC_056441.1, read as the reverse complement.
TTATGGTTTCCCAAAAGACTACAGAACAAGTAGTCTAGCATAGCCGACTAAACTCAACTCCATGATTTATCGATGGAGTTGAGCGGTGACTACTGTGGGCAGACCGGAGATCCAATGTTACATAAAAGTAAGTTCATCAAAAACTACTGATTTCAGCATCCAAACCCTCCCCTAACCCGGATAACGCTGGGCCAATTGTGCGCTGCCGTATGGGACTTCAGATCATAGCCGGTTGTGATACAGATCGGGGTCGAACCCGGGTCTGTAGTGACGCCTCTAGCACTGCGATTCAGTCCCTATGTTTAGCTCACATAATATAATTTAATATACAAGTATGCGTTAATGTGTCTAATAGAATAAATGTAGCAACAACGAATGTAGACATTGTGGGGAGCAAGATGGAGGCACTGTGGTTTCAACACGACGCCCCCTATCATTCATCTAGTGTATGTATAAATCATTGGTGGTTACTAGGGATGACCCTGTTGTCAGGGCTGGGCTGACCAAGCAAGAGAGGATGGCACTAGGCAGTGTGGTACTTTCAAACCAAACTTTTGACTATTCTACTTGCAGTAGTTAGGCCTACTATTACCCTGTCTCTACCTTTAAAGAAGAATGTGTCATGCACTTATTCAACATTTTATACAGGCCTAGCGAATTTTGTCTTTGTTCTTTTCCTTTTCTCAAAATCAATATTTTAGACAGACAAAAGATTGTCAACAGGGGCACTCTCTCATGGAAGCCTTATGTTCCACATAGGTATGAAGAGGATTAAGTAATTATCATTCATAACTAAGACTTTATTGAAGCATGTTTGAATGATTTGCATAAGATGAGTTCCTAAGATCAACAGGACCTGTTGGTTAGGGCTGGGAATTGCCAGGGACCTCACAATACAATGTTATCATGATACTTTGGTTCCAATACGATTTGTATTGTGATTCTATATGTATTGTGATTCGATACTGTGATTTTATTGCGATTCGATGTTCACAACATATTGCTCACCATATGTCTACTGCAGAGGGACAAGAGAGAGCCATGAGAAAACACGTTTTGATCCGTATTGGAACTAAAAGTGCTTAAAACAAATTGGCTCCCCATTTTTTTTTTAAATGGAGAACAAGCTATGAAGGAAAAATACTGGAGATTTGGTGCAGGTACATGGATGGGAACACACTGTCCTGTACATATTGTGTAATGTTGAGTTTAAAAGGCCTAAAGGTATTTTGATATATTGTAGGATGGGTAGCTTTTAACTTCTCCATTCATTCAAAAAAATGGTTTATTCATTGATATGGTAGGTCGGGCCTACTGGACTCGAAGTAGGTCAGTGGGCCAAACTTCTTTTTTTTAAGTTACCGGAAGTACCATCCCGGTCCCGCCCCTGACAACAAGGTTCCGTTTTAAAATAACGGTAGTGTTCTTGTGATGCATTATCTGAAACAGTGTAATATTGAATCAAATGTGTTTTAAGAATCATTTCTAAGTATAAATGTATGTCTTGTTTGTGGCGGAAATCCAATGAATGGGGTGACATTTTGCATCCAACTAACAGCAGGTGGGACGCTACGATTGGCTCCCTCCATAACATAATACATTTTCAACCAATCGGACCCTGTTGCGATGGAAGCTTTGGGCCGATTTTATGTGAATTATGCAAATCCCTCCCCAAGTCTCCTTGCAGCTGATAGGGAGTGAAAGAACAGGTTCGGGATATTTACCTTGTATTATAAGTCGTTTGTAACACCATACACAAACGGGAGATTCCCGTAGATCATAGTTGTATCTATGTTTAAATTATTTATTGTATTCGATTGTGGTACAGTTCTTCGTTTGAGGACATGTCTCTGTCAGGAAGTTATCAGAAACCGGTAGTGCAGTAGCTAGCTATCTAAAGCTTTCGCCGGCCGGGTACAGTCAGGCGGACCTCTTTGTCTGGCTGGAAAAGCGTGTTCGGCATTTTCTTTGTTTGGTAGTCTAAAGTGAACTCTGGGACCAGCGTTTCTCCACAGACGTTCTTCCAAAAGTGTGAAAAAGATGCAAAACGTGAAGAAATACTTCACAGAAGGACTGATCCAATTTACGATCTTACTCAGTTTGATCGGAGTTCGCGTGGATGTCGACAGTTACTTGAACGGCTCCTACTCACCGCTAGAGATTAGCGACGGTCCTAGCTCAGCCTACATCCAGACACCGTTTCACAGTTTGAGGGACAACTGGGACGGGTACAGCGTGCACCCCAAATGTCCCGAGTTGGATTATTTCTTCGCCTGCCGTCGGCTCCTGGATGAGGTGAGGGCGCTTGGGTCGCCCATCCGGTTCCCTACGCAGCTGAGCGCGTGGCTCGTACACCAAGTACCTGACAGCTCTGAGTTCCGAGAGCCACCAAACAGCACGAGTAACAGTAATGTTAGCGCGGGGCTGTTGTCAGAGAGTACCGGGGAAGAGGCCAACGACACTGAACTTCTCGCCGTGGACGAAAGCCATACTGCCGCCCAGCTAAGTGAGCCGGGGCCTTATCCCAGCACTGGAGCCTGCGAGATACCCAATGAGGCGAGTGCTGCAGCGAGATGGCATTAGCTAATTTTGCTAAAAGCTACCTAATGTGAAGTTATTGTGACGAAATGCTAACCCCCAGGCCTTTAGCTACTCAACAAGTGTAGCTAACTGTAAGTGTATTCTGATAGGCCTATACTATTTGGCTAACTCGGGGGTTCCCAAACTGTTTCAATCGGGTCCCCCTTCAAGCATTGGGGAACATCCAGTGCCCCACGGGTGCGCACGCGCCACGTTTATTTCTAGGGGCACAAGCACTTCATGACAAGCTGTTCACTACCCTCTTCTTGGTGGAGAGAATTTTAAATTGTTAAAGCTTTTTTTTCAGTTCTATACGTTTTGCTATGTCTGTTAGTCGTGATAAAAAAATCGTTAACTTACATGGGCTAGTTGATCTGGACATTTCTGAGAACTTATAAATAGCTCTCTAAGGTATACAATGACCTAACATGACAAGAGGAGCTGATAATGCACTGCCCAATTTCGAAATTGCACTTGTCTGGGACTTTGTAGGTGTGTCAATCCCAGAAGCTTAATTTACTACTTACTATTAGTCTAATGTTGTAGGTTTCAGCTGTGTGTTTGTAGGGCTGTGACCATGATGGCATTTTGGAAACCCTGTTAAGTGGGGGGGATTTAATACTTTTCTCTTTTGATCCTTGGGTGAGTTTTTGTGGGGTAAAGGCTCCTTATAGTTCAGGAGTGTCTAATGGCGAAGGCTGGGTTATCTTATCTCCCACGAATTCACTTGCTGCTATTGGGAGATCTGTATTGTGTAACACCCCATTTATATAGGCTACACTCACACACCTGCTCATACATGTTCCTGGGTCTAAATCATCTTGTGGCTCTAGACACAGTTGAAACACAAGTTCATGCATCAACCTGTTGAACAACCCCAACCACAGTTGTCAACAGATTGATAACCGTGGTGGTTAACAGCAGTGCAGTAACAGTTAAGCGGAGCCTCAGTCATTTAACGGTCACAATTGGTTCATTGTAGCAGAAAGCAGATGCCTAAGCCATTCCTCCTATAAAGCTACAATATAAGGGGCATTGTTGCAATGTTTCAGACATTCTTCTTAGGAGAAGATTGCTAGGCTGCTGGACTCACTCAGCCTTGAATAGGCCTGTAACAGTTGGTTTAATCACAATGACTGACACTGCTTACAAAACTGTCTTTGTCCCATTCTCTCTTTCTCTCCATCTTTTACCCCTTTTCTCTGGACTCCCTCATTATCTTCACATATGTTTCTTTCTCTCTACCTCTCAATAGCTGGTTTTGCATTCAATTGGTGACATATATTCACTCAAATTCTAGAATCCACATAAATAAAATATGCTCATTTTCCCACCAGTGGTGTGTTGCCACCAAATTGACTTGTGGATAAAAATCAGTGGGTGATGACGTAGTGCACAAAATGTACTTTTTTGCTTAAGTTTCCATCGCATTTTCAACTCCAGCAGTAGTTTTGTCACAAACTGTTACGTTAAATACTTGGGTCTTAGCACGTGCGCTCTAGCCAAAGGCAGTCAAACATTGATCATGTCACCAGAATAAGACCCCTGATATGTTTTGGATAGGAACATCAAGCTCACTGTGCACTTTCACCACCCTGTGAAGTTCAGAATTTATTTAATCTGTAGCTTATTAATAAACTGCATGTTTTCCCGAGTCGTAGTGGGAGGAACACACAACGTATCATCGCATGACTCCAAGTTTACTTCAATATGATGGTTATTATACTGAACACAAATATAAATGCAACATGCAACTATTTCTAAGATTTTACTGGGTTACAGTTAATTGACATCCTTCTGTCACTTGGAATACATGTATTTGGCACTAATCTGTGGATTTCACAAGACTGGGCAGGGGAGCAGCCATGGGTGGGCCTGCAGGGGCATAGTCACTTGGGAAACAGGCCCAGCCAATCACAAAAGGGCTTTATTACAGGCAGAAATACTCCTCAGTTTCATCAGCGGTCTGGATGGCTGTTCTCAGACGATCCCGCAGATGAAGATGCCGGATGTGGAGGTTCTCAGCTGGCGTGGTTACACGTGGTCTTCGGTTTTGAGGCCGGTTGGATATACTGCCAAATTCTCTAAAACGACACTGGAGGCAGCTTATGGTAGAGAAATAAACATTACGTTCTCTGGCAACCGCTCTGTTAGACATTCCTTCAGTCAGCATGCCAATTGCACGCTCCCTTAACTTTAGACATTTGTGACATTGTGTGACAACTGCTCAGGTGGCCTTTTTTCCCTGCACAAGGTGTACCTGTGTAATGAGGATGCTGTTTAATCAGCTTCTTGATATGCCACACCTGTCAGGTGGATTATCTTGGCAAAGGAGAAATGCTCACTAACAGGGATGTAAACAAAAGTGTGACCAAAATTTGAGAGAAATACGTTTTTTTGTGCATATGGAACATTTCTGGAATATTTTATTTTCACTCCAGAAACATGGGACCAATGTTACATGTTGCATTTTATATTTTATCAACATTTCTCTGCATAAAGACAATTCCACCTTCATTTCTTCCCCAATTTTAGCCACAAAAATATCTCTGTAACCAAAACTTCCTGTTTCCATCACAGCTGTCATAATTGTTTTTGTATACGCTATAAAAACTGTATGGAAACGTGGTCCGTACCTAAATGTATTCTGTTCCACCCTTCTTTCTATCGGTCTTTCCTGTTATCAGGAGGTTGAGGAACTGAAGGGGCGGATCCAAGAGTATGGTGATGAAGGCAGAGAGGAACCTGTTTCCCTGACCCAGCTGGCTCTCAGTTCCACACTAGAACATGAGGTACATACAGAGATGACATAGAACAAGTCATTTAAAAAAAAAAATCTGTCTTGGAATAGGCTAGCTAGCTAGATTAAGCTTTCAGCTCTGTAGGCGTGCCTTTGTTTAACATACTATTTACTCAGTGTTTGATGGCCCTCATGTTTTGTGTGTTTGTAATAGGCGCTGTGCTTGCCTTGTCATGTTTTTCATCACAGATTTTCCACAGTGTGACAATTTGACTATGTGTTGTTGATTCCAGGGTTTGTTAAGTAGCGGCGCCCCTCTTTCCAGCTCTGAGGACCCACACCCCCCTGACATCGACCAGCACTGGAGCCAATTCCTGTCCCTACCCATCTATGAATTTGACGTAAGTAGTATCCCTTGATAATGATTACGATGTCTTGGTAATATTTGTGAAAAGAGAAGGTGACTTGAAAATGTCAGTTATCGAATATTGGTTTAGAACTCCCAAGGGTTTTAGGATTTACCTTTGAGCTACTGTGATTTACCTGTGCGCTACTGTGTATGTCAGGGTGTGTCTATGTCCGTGCCTTTTATAACGTGTGTTGGTTCTTCAGGATTTAGACCCACTGGTTTCTCAGCAGCTGTCTGACCTCGACGCTGACATCTCCAGCGCCATCAGTCAGGATGTCAGTCTCCGCGATGCCATGGTAACAGGCTCCGTCTACGACATGATCCCCCCGAGGGGTGGAGTCAGGACCCTGGTGGCACGGCAACCAAGAGGGCCCCTCTTCCGACTCGTGTCCGCAAACTCCTCCAACTTGTCGCCTGGTACGACCACAGGGCTGGCTGCACTACCGAACGCCGCGGTGGTCAACGGAACACGAAATGGGTCATCGTCCCATGGTGCACTGGAAGGCTGTTTGGATGAGGCAGTGTTTGACCAGATCAACCTCCTGGGGCTGGATGGCTGCTTGGAAACCATGGACGCCCAGCTGCTGGGGATTCTACAGGGCATCGACCCTCGTGTCCTGGAGGACCTCGACTCAGACTCTGGTCTTTCCCTGGAGAGCAGCTCTCGAGGCCCAGACTCCCCAAGTGAGTTGGAAGACTTGTGGGGCTGCTTTAGGGAGGTGCAATGTTCAGTGTTTCCCCTGTACCGCCGCTGCTAAACTGTTGCCGCCACACCAAAAAAAGAAATACTTAAATGACTAAACCCAGACAGAAAGTATGTAGGAAAGATAATTGACCTACATATTTCTAAGTAATATAATCCTTGAACTAGAAATCACCTAAATTAAAACTACACTGTAGGGGAGAATTGAAAATTTAAAAATCAATGAATTTAGGAGTATTTGTGCCATGGCTGGATTACTGAATGGCCACACAGGGTACATCTCAGGGGCCCTGATTGGGGTCCCCATTGGTTTTGTTATAATGTTTGAGCATAAGAACACAAAAATAGCCATGGAAATAGATTATAGGATTGCAGGAAATTAGCTGAAAAACAGCACACTTCTCTCTTCCGCCAATTCCGGACTTATTTAAGCCACACCCACAAACCCTCCCTTCCACGACCGTTGCAACCACTGCTTAAAAAGAATAGGGTAAACACTGGTGGAGATAGTAATGCATTGCGGAGAGGGGACATGATGATCCTCTGTTGTGCTATATACAGTGCCTAAGGAAATGTTTCAGACCCCTTACATTTTTCCACATTTTGTTATGCTACAGCCTTATTCTAAAATGTATACAATTCAATATTTTCCTCATTAATCTACACACAATACCCCATAATGACAAAGCAAAAACAGTTTGACATTTTTGCAAACGTATTAACAACAAAAAAAACATGACATTTACATAAGTATTCAGACCCTTTACACGCAGTATTTTTGGAAGCGCCTTTGGCAGCGATTACAGCCTCGAGTCTTCTTGGGTATGACACTACAAGCTTGGCACACCTGTATTTGGGGAGTTTCTTCCATTCTTCTCTGCAGATCCTCTCAAGCTCTTTTCAGGTTGGATGGGGAGCGTCACTGCACAGCTATTTTCAGAGATGTTCGATCGGGTTCAAGTCCGGGCTCTGGCTGGGCCACTCAAGGACATTGAGACTTGTCCCGAAGCCACTCCTGTGTTGTCTTGGCTGTGTGCTTAGGGTCGTTGTCCTGTTGGAAGGTGAACCTTTGCCTCAGAATCTTGTTTCTCATGGTCTGAGAGTGTTTAGGTGCCTATTGGCAAACTCTAATCGGGCTGTCATGTGTCTTTTTTAACGAGGAGTGGCTTCCGTCTGGCCACTCTACCATAAAGGCCTGATTGGTGGAGTGTTGAAGAGATGGTTATCCCATCTCCACAGAGGAACTCTGGTGCTCTGTCAGCGTGACCATCAGGTTCTTGGTCACCTCCCTGACCAAGGCCCTTCTCCCCTGATTTCTCAGTTCTAGGAAGAGTCTTGGTGGTTCCAAACTTCTTCCTTTTAAGGTTGATGGAGGCCGCTGTGTTCTTGGGCCTTCAATGCTGAATACATTTTTTGGTACCCTTCCCCAGATCTGTGCATTGGCACAATCCTGTCTCAGAGCTCTACGGACAATTCCTTCGACCTCATGGCTTGGTTTTTGCTCTGACATGCACTGTCAACTGAGGGACCTTTATTTTGGCAAGTGTGTGCCTTTCCAAATCATGTCAAATCAATTGCATTTACCACAGGTGGACTCCAATCAAGTTGTAGAAACATCTCAAAGATGATCAATGTAAACAGGATTATTCTGAGCTCAATTTCCAGTCTCATAGCAAACGGTTTGAATAGGGTTGCACATTTTGGGGAATTTTCAGAGGTGGAAACTTTCTGTGGTAATTAACGGGAATATATGCAAATTAATAGTAATACCATTTAAATGTAGATGTTTTTTGCATTGGATATATTTATCATATCCTATGGAGACAGAAACAACCATTTTACCTTATCATAAGTAGACAAAATTGCAAATGATTAAATCCTTCCAATAGAAATAAAAAAAACAATTTTGTTACAACTTGAACTTAAATTAAATGAGTTGACTCTTCACATGGGATGATTTCACTGAACAACAAAAGAAAGGGAATATTGAATGATCCCCAATGATCCATCGCATCTCCCAAAAATGTTTTCAATGATAGTCTAGAAACTAAAGCTTTGGTTGTCTTCCTCTCAGGCTTCCATGTCTTCTCCCTGGACCTCCTCAGTGTCCACTTCTTGAACATCAGACTCTGAGGCCTCATCTTCACTGACACTTTCCAACCTTGTTGAGGATGGCTCGTTGTCAGGCTCAAAAAGCCTCAAATTTGCCCGGATGGCCACCAATTTTTCAACCCTTGTATTGGTCAGCCTGTTGCGTGCTTTGGTGTGTGTGTGTTCCCAAACAAGGATCAGTTGCGCTCTGAGGCAGCTAATGTTGGTGGGATTTGGAGGATGATGGAAGCAACAGGGGAAAGAGCCTCAGATCCACAAAGTCCCTTCCATCAGGTGGCTATATATTGGCACGACTGCCATATTGCATCTCCATCCCAAAGCCCTTGCCTGGAAGTGTACATCGCCAGACTGCCAAGAACCTTGCCCTCATCCAGGCGAGACACGGTAGTGATTACACCATAGGCCTTGTTGATCTCTGCACCAGACAGGATGCTCTTGCCAGCGTACTTGGGCTCCAACATGTACGTTGCTGCGTGTATGTGCTTCAGGCAGAAGTCTTCACGCTTTTTGGTGTAATTCTGAACTGTAGTTTGCTCTGCTTGGAGCAACAGTGAAGTGGGCAGGGCAGTACGGATTTCTTTCCTTACATCTGCAAGCAGTGTCTGAACATCCGTCAGGATGGCATTCAATGTGGTGCTCTTATTCTTCTCACTTTGCTGGTGAGGTAGATTGGTGCTATAACTTGATGACACTTCACATACCTAACCATTTCCTTGGCTCTCTTGTAGAGTGTATCCATTGTTTTCAGTGCCATGATGTCCTTGAGGAGCAGATTCAATGCATGAGCAGAACAGCCAATTGGTATGATGTGAAGGTAGGACTCCTCGACTTTAGACCAAGCAGCCTTCATGTTCGTAGCATTTTCTGTCACCAGTGCATGACTGCCTTCAGCTCATCTGCAATGTAGAGACCGGTGTGTCTGTTGTCCCTTGTGTCTGTGCTCTTGTAGAATCCTGGTTGAGGGGTGGAGATAATGTAGTTAATTATTCCTTGCCCACTCCCATCAGAGATGATTGCAATACAGTCTGCTTTCTCTGATTTGCTTCACCTTCACTTGAACTCTGCTGAACTCTGCATTCAGCAAATGAGTAGATAAAGCATGTCTGGTTGGAGGGGTGTATCCTGGGCAAGAACATTCAGAAATCTCTTCCAATACACATTTCCTGTGAGCATCAGAAGTGAACCATTTGCATACACAGCTCGAGCAAGACATTCCTCTGCATTTCTCTGACTACGTTCCTCCATTGAGTAAAAAAAACAACTTCTGATTCCAGGAGGACCATGAGCTGTTACTATCGATAAGGTGTCTGATTCATCATTTTCACCTCGAATAGAAGTAGAGGGACTTTTGTCAGAGGTTGCTTGTTGTCAGAGGCTGAGGGAACTATGCACTTGGCCAGATGATTCTGCATATTCATTGCATTCTTTACATATGATTTGGCACAGTATTTGCAAATGTACACAGCTTTTCCTTCTTCATTTAGCTGCAGTGAAATGTCTCCACACATCAGATTAGGCCCCGTGGCATTTTCCTGTAAAGATTAGAAACAAATGAGTAAAAAAAAATAAAAGTACAGATAAATAGTTAAGCAGTTAGATTAAACAACTCCTTTGTGAGATAAATGTTTTAAACATGTATGGAAACAGGTGAATTAACACTCCTCAGTTAGCAGGCTCAAGCAAGCTAAAACCCACATGGTAGCAAAAAACTAACTAGCAGAAATGGTTAACAAGTTAGAAATTATTTAAACACTGATGCAGGCTACCATTTATTAGTTAACAAAAAATCATGTATGTCATACAAAATATATTCTCCCCACCCAGTATTGTAATCAAAACTTACCAGAAAGCATGTAGTGCTTGGCTCAGACAGTATAGTAGTGTGGGCTCAATAGCATCTCATTGGTGTGCAATATCTTGAGAATCAGCTGCACGTGTGATTGAAGAGTGCACTGTGCATGCAGAGGGTTGCAAATCCATTGAATTGGGGATAGTTTAACCTAAATATGCCACAAGACCTAGAATTGCCTTTATGTATATCACATATCTGCAACATTCTAAACATTGTAAATTAGTTTACATATTCATATGTACACTTGACTCCCCAGGTGCATCTGAGGTGTCATCATCGTCTTCCAGTTCGTTTTTTGAGGACGAGGGTGGGGCTACGGGCTACAGCAGTGAGGTGGACTCCCTCCCCTCCAAGAGCATTGCCAACTACCACACATGGTCGCCTGTGGATTTCAGCGAGAGCGTGTGGCACGACCACAGCTACTCCTCCGCAGCCTTCTCCCAACTGTCAGCCACCACTTTCCCCCACAAAGCCATCAAAGAGGAGCCTTTCAGCGATGAAGACGGGGAAGATGACGAAGCCCGAGAGCTTAGCCGCGACGAACTCCGCACCCGGGCCCTGCATGTCCCGTTCTCGGCGGCGGAGATCGTCAGCATGCCCGTAGAGGAGTTTCTGGAGCTCCTGGAGGTTCATGGTCTCTCGCCCACCCAGGTTGCCTTCCTGAGGGACATCAGGCGGCGAGGGAAGAACAAACTGGCGGCGCAGAACTGTCGCAAGCGCAAGCTGGATGCTATCACGGGGCTCCAGGAGGAGGTGGAGAGGCTGCAGGCCCAGAGGAGCAGGCTGCTCAGGGAGAGGCAGCACACGGCCAAGGCTCTTGGTGCCGCAGGCCAGCGCATGGAGCACCTCTCCAGGGACATATTCTCCAGGCTGAGGGATGGCTCAGGACGACCCCTGACCCCAGAGAGATACACCTTGCAGTGCGAGGCCAACGGGAGGGTCGTGGTGCAGCATATCAGGCGGCCTAGTGTTGCCACGACAACAGCTGGAGGTAAACCGGACAAAAGGAAGAAGGAGAAGAAGCCTTGATGCAGCAAGGGCTGCTGGTACTTGATACTTTTTAAGGGGTGTTATTGTTTTTTTCTGAACTTACAGTCCAGATTCTGGTCTTGTGACTGTTTCTGGATCTTTCTCTTCCTCCTTGTCTGGACTCTTTGACCTTGGGAGCCTAAAAGGGCAGAAACTTATGTTAAATAAATACACCCAAAAACATACATTTAAATACAAATATTACAGAACGTGTGAATGGAGTTTCTCTTCTTTTTTTTTTAGAAAAATAATCGTACCTCAAACACTGGACTCTTAACGTTTTCCTCACTATGTAAAGGAAAGGTTTGTATTATCTTTAAAGCATTTCTTACAAGGAGGATATATTGTTGTCCTGAGGATGTCAGGCTGCAGTATCATTTGTATAATTCCTACAAAAATAAATTGTAGGCCAGTTAAAATGGAAAAACAGAACGCCAATTCTGTATCTTAAAGGGACCCTTTGGGATTTTGGCAATGAGGCCATATATCTACCTGAAAATAAAATACATCTACTTCCCCATAGTCAGACCAGCTCGTGGATACCATGTGTATGTCTGTGTCCTGTATGAAGGAAGTTAGAGGTAGTTTCACAAGCCAATGCTTATTAGTGTTAAGCTCAATGACTGGAAGTCTATACTAACAGATACCCATAGACTAGTTAGCAATTACTCTAGAGCTAGTTAGCAACTAACTTCAAACTGCACGCAAAGACATATGCTATCCACAAGTTCATCCGACTGGGGAAGTAGATAAAAGGCTTCATTGCCAAAATCCTGAAGTACCCCTTTAACTTCAACTCGGTATCTATTGATAAAGATTTCAAAGATTCTGACCTATGTTCCCTCATAGACCTTAGTTCTGGAGTTTAAATTGAAATGTTTCTAAACTCAATCTAACTGCCGATATGTTAGACATGTCATTTGAAAGGCCTTATTTTAATTTGGAATCATGTTTTGATAGTTGTGTATTGGTGAAACACATGGCTATTGCTTTATGTGTGATCAATTTTTGTATGTTTAAAAAAACAAATCTAAATAACAATTTTTTTGAAGCGCTGTATGCTTTTCTCCTCTGATATTATGAAGCAGGGCTTTGACTCTAATGGTTTTCATTCTACCTCAACTACAGCAGATGTATATGGATGGTTTGGGCAGATTGTAGGAGAGACCATTTTTTTATTGCATGGGGAGAGGGTTGGTTGAGGAACACAAATGCATCCAAGTCACTGCAAATGCTTCACTGTAGTAGGTCAATGTTGATCATGATAACTGATGTAACCCTCATCCACTTAGTGAAGCAATGCATTCACCTGCTTTTGTGTTCAGAAGTATAGTATGCTTGTATGTATGTTTATATTATTTGAGAATTACTTTGAGAGATTGAAGAAAAGTGTAGTGGAAGATAAAACAGGAAAAAACGCTGTACAGAGTTCTACAAGAAACAGACCGAGGTAGGCTATAGTACTTACTTCAAGCATTTGAAAGCACCTATTCAGTTGTCCTTTTATTTAGATGAATTTTGAAAATGTTCTTTACACCTCAGAAATTAGTTTTGCCATGGACAAAACCAATCAGATTCTAAAGATACACTGAACAGTTTTATATTTTTCATTTTCTATTTATTTTTTTCTTAGTCACTTCTATGTTGTTGTTTTTTTGCTGTGTGGGAGTAAATGAGGCTGAATGAATTTTTACAAATCCTTAATTTGTTTGACCATAAAATATACACTATATATACAACAGTATGTGGACACCCCTTCAAATTAGTGGATTCAGCTATTTCAGCTGTACCCGTTGCTGACAGGTGGATAAAATCGAGCACACAGCCATGCAATCTCCATAGTCAAACATTTACAGTAGAATGGCCTTACTAAAGAGCTCAGTGAATTTCAACATGGCACTGTCATAGGATGTCACCTTTCTGCCCTGCTAGAACTGCCCCGGTCAACTGTAAGTGCTGTTATTGTGAAGTGTAAACGTCTAGGAGTAACAACGACTCAGCCGGGAAGTGGTAGGCCACACAAGCTCACAGAACAGGACCGGTGAATCGTGTAAACCTGCACCCAAGCCTAAAATCACCATGTGCAATGCCAAGAGTTGGCTGGAGTGGTGTAAAGCTTGCTGCCATTGGAGCAATGGGAACACGTTCTTTGGACTGATGAATCATGCTTCACCATCTGGCAGTCTAACGGACAAATCAGGTTTTGGTGGATGCCTGTCAAACGCTACCTTCCCAAATGCATAGTGCCAACTGGAAAGTTTGGTGGAGGAGGAGTAATAATTATAGACGATTCTGTGCTTCCAACTTTGTGGGAACAGTTTGGGGAAGGGTCCTTTCCTGTTTCAGCATGACAATGCCCTCGTGCACAAAGTGAGTTCCATGCAGAAATGGTTTGTTGAGATTGGTGTGGAAGAACTTGACTGGCCTGCGCAGAGCCCTGATCGCAACCCCTTTGGGATGAATTGGAATGCCGACTGGGAGCCAGGCCTTATCGTCCAACATCAGTACCCAACCTCACTAATCCTCTTGTGGCTGAATGGAAGCAAGTCCCTGCAGCAATGTTCCAACATCTAGTGGAAAGCCTTCCCAGAAGAGTAGAGGCTGTTATAGCAGCCAAGGGGGGACCAAAGCCATATTAATGCCCATGGTGTTGGAATGAGATGTTCAACGAGCAGGTGCATATATATATATATATATACACACACACACAACCGGTCAGAAGTTTTAGAACACCTACTCATTCAAGGGTTTTAATTTATTTGTACTATTTTCTACATTGTAGAATAATAGTGAAGACAAACTATGAAATAAAACATATGGAATCATGTAGTAACCAAAAGTGTCAAAAAAATCTAAATATATTTTATATTAGAGATTCTTCAAATTGCCGCCCTTTGACTTGATGACATCTGTGTACACTCTTGGTATTCTCTCAACCAGCTTCATGAGGTATACCTTGTTAAAAGTTCATTTGTGGAATTTCTTTCCTTAATGGGTTTGAGCCAATCAATTGTATTGTGACAAGGTAGGATGGGTATACAGAAGATAGCCCTATTTGGGAAAAGACCAAGTCCATGTTATGGCAAGAACAGCTCAAATAAGCAAAGAGAAACGACAGTTCATCATTACTTTAAGACATGAAGGTCAGTCAATACATAACATTTCAAGAACCATCAAGCGCTATAGTTAAATTAGCTCTCATGAGGACCGCCACAGGAATGGAAGACCCAGAGTTAACTCTGCTGCAGAGGATAAGTTCATTAGAGATGCCAGCCTCAGAAATTGCAGCCCAAATAAATTCTTCACAGAGTTCAAGTAACAGACACATCTCAACATCAACTGTTCAGAGATTGTGAATCAGGCCTTCATTGTCAAATTGCTGCAAAGAAACCACTACTAAATGGCACCAATAAGAAGACTTGCTTGGACCAAGAAACGCCAGCAATTGACATTAGACCTGTGGAAATTTGTCCTTTGGAGATTTTTGGTTACAACCGTTGTGTCTTTGTGAGATGCGGTGTGGGTGAACGGATGATCCCCTGCATGTTTATTTCCCACCATAAAGCATGGAGGAGAGGTGCTTTGCTATTGACACAGTCAGTGTTTCATTTAGAATTCAAGGCACACTTAACCAACATGGCTACCACAGCATTCTTCAGCGATACGCCATCCTATCTGGTTTGGGCATGGTAAGACTATCATTTGTTTTTCATCAGGACAATGACCCAACATACCACCAGGTTTTTTATGGGCTATTTTACCAAGAAGGAGAGTGATGGAGTGCTGCATCAGATGACCTGGCCTCCAAAATCCCCCGACCTCAACCAAATTGAGATCATTTGTAATGAGTCGGACCACAGAGTGAAGGAAAAGCAGCCAACAAGTGCTCAGCATATATGTGGGATATCCAAGACTTTTGGAAAGCATTCCAGGTGAAGCTGGTTGAGAGAATGCCAAGAGTGTGCAGAGCTGTCATCAAGGCAAAGGGTGGCTCTTTGAAGAATCTCAAATATAAAATATATTTTGAATTGCATAACACTTTTGGTTACTACATGATTTCATAGGTGTTATTTCATAGTTTATGTCTTCACTATTATTCTACAATGTAGAAAATAGTAACAATAAAGGAAAACCCATGAATGAGTAGATGTTGTGACATTTTTGACAGTGTGTGTGTGTATATAAAAAATATATAAACTCAGCAAAAAAAGAAACGTCCCTCACTGTCAACTGCGTTTATTTTCAGCAAACTTAACATGTAAATATTTGTATGAGCATAACAAGATTCAACAACTGAGACATAAACTGAACAAGTTCCACAGACATGTGACTAACAGAAATTGAATAATGTGTCCCTGATCAAAGGGGGGGGGGTCAAAATCAAAAGTAACAGTCAGTATCTGGTGTGGCCACCAGCTGCAATAAATACTGCAGTGCATCTCCTCATGGACTGCACCAGATTTGCCAGTTCTTGCTGGGAGATGTTAACCTCCCTCTTCCACCAGGACGCCTGCAAGTTCCCAGACATTTCTGGGGGGAATGGCCCTAGCCCTCACTCCAATCCAACAGGTCCCAGATGTGCTCAATGGGATTTAGATGCCAGTTCTTCACTGGCCATGGCAGAACACTGACATTCCTGTCTTGCAGGAAATCACGCACAGAATGAGCAGTATGGCTGGTGGCATTGTCATGCTGGAGGGTCATGTCAGGATGAGCCTGCAGGAAGGATTCCACATGAGGGAGGAGGATGTCTTCCCTTTAACGCACAGCGTTGAGATTGCCTGTAATGACAACAAGCTCAGTCCGATGATGCTGTGACACACCGCCCCAGACCATGACGGGCCCTCCCGCTCTCAAGTACAGGCCTCGGTGTAATGCTCATTCCTTCGACGATAAACACGAATCCGACCATCACCCCTGGTGAGATAAAACCGCAACTCGTCAGTGAAGAGCACTTTTTGCCAGTCCTGTCTGGTCCAGCAACTGTGGGTTTGTGTCCATAGGTGACGTTGTTGCCGGTGATGTCTGCTGAGGACCTGACTTACAACAGGCCTACAAGCCCTCAGTCCAACCTCTCTCAGCTTATTGCGGACAGTCTGAGCACTGATGGAGGGATTGTGGTTTCCTGGTGTATCTCGAGCAGTTGTTGTTGCCATCCTGTACCTGTCACGCAGGTGTGATGTTCGGATATACCGAACCTGTGCAGGTGTTGTTACACGTGGTCTGCCACTGCGAGGACGGTCAGCTGTCCGTTCTGTCTCCCTGTAGCGCCGTCTTAGGCATCTCACAGTACGGACATTGCAATTTATGTCCCTGGCCACATCTGCAGTTCTCATGCCTCCTTGCAGCATGCCTAAGGCACTTTCACGCAGATGAGCAGGGACCCTGGGCATCTTTCTTTTGGTGTTTTTCAGAGTCAGTAGAAAGGCCTCTTTGGTGTCCTAAGTTTTCATAACTGTGACCTTAATTGCCTACCGTCTGTAAACTGTTAGTGTCTTAACGACCCTTTCCACAGGTGCATGTTCATTAATTGTTTATAGTTCATTGAACAAGCATGGGAAACAGTGTTTAAACCCTTTACAATTACGCTATGTGAAGTTATTTGTATTTTTACAAATTATCTTTGAATGACGGTCCTGAAAATGGGACATTTCTTTTTTTGCTGAGTTTAGTTGTTGCTCAACTGGGATTGATTGTGTTAAAAGCTGTATGGGGAAGGATATGAAACTGATGCGATTTAAATTTCATTTTTCTAAGAGCACTAATGATGTTCTTGGTGACATGATTCTTTCCTAAGAAAATAAATTAAATGAAAACAATTATTAAGTTGCCTGTGTTTGGTCTCCGGTAGGTCTTTAGGTTGAACACTTCTATGTGGAATCCTATCTACTGTACGTTTATCCCACCTCTCAAGACTTATCCCACCTTTCAAGAACAACCTGGAATCCACACTGAATATCCACACCGGCTTCTCTATTGGAGCAGGTCCATATTAAATCTTTAGAATTAAATTGAGTGATAAGAGAAACTGAGTGATCGGAGTTTGTTGTAAAATCAGAATGACAAATCAAATGACATTTTCTACATCTCTGTTAGAAGAACTATGACTTCAAGGGTTTGCTTAGTAATTGAGATACTTTCTGAAACCTTAGCCAACACATCACTATTTAGGTATAAAACATGATCAGGAGAACCACAACCTTGCAATGAAATATACGCCATAAGGGAACATTTGTTTTAGCATCCTTTGGTGCGGCTGTGACTTATAGGATAAAAACAAACAATGTAGTAATTCATAGATTATTTGATTTACGATAAGGTAAGACAGTTACATTGTTCAAATCTCATTATTTTTCCGGGATGCATGCCCCCGGACCCCCATCAGGGTTTCCAAAACAAATCACTGTCTGGTTTGGGTCTGCCCACACTCCAAGGGCATGCTGCAATGTATTGTCCTATCACGAATATCACCGAAGGTGGCTCCCCTTCCCGTTCGGGTGGCGCTCGGTGGTCGTCGTCGCCGGTCTACTAGCTGCCACCGATCCATTTTTCCCCTTTTCGTTTGGTTTTGTCTAATTAGTTTCACCTGTCCTTGTTGGGGTTTTTGGGTTGGGGTTATTTAAGTTTGGTTAGCCCGCCTGTGTTTGTGCGGGCTTGTTACTGTTATGTAAAGAGGTGTTCTTTATTATTGTGGGTTTTCCGCTGTCCGGTGAGATACCAGTGTGTACTTGGGTGGAGTGTATTGCGCCTGTGTTCGGCGTTACCCATTGTACATTTTCAGTTGGACATTAAAGCGTGTTTTTCCCGAATCCTCTGATCTCTGCGCCTGACTCCACACCCATTCACTCTTTGAGCGTTACATGTCCGGTCTGCAGGGAGGGACATCGGCTGCCATTTGCCATCCACCGAGGTCCTGCATGACTCCAGAGCAAGGAAGTGTGCAGAAAAAATTATCGCCAAATCCTACCCCAATCACTCCCTTTTACAAAAACTCTCCTGTGGCATGCGGTTCAGGTAAATCATAGCCAAAACCATCCACCAACTGAACAGTTTCTTTCCCTGTGCTGTGGCCCTCACCTAGCAGCCATCTAGCCAATATAGACTAAAGGACCATGCACTCTATGCTGCACACCACGTCAAGACATTTGAACTGTACAAAAAAATCAATAGCACTATCCTGCATTTGCACTCTGATCATCTCTCAGCATTTAGTTATACACTGAGTAAACCAAACATTAGGAACACCTTCCTAATATTGAATTGCACCCCTGTCCTTTTGCCCTCAGAACAGCCTCAATTCGTCGGGCATGGACTCGACAAGGTGTGTCAAGTTGGCTGGATGTCCTTTAGGTGGTGGACCATTCTTAATACCAGTGGCAGTTGGTGACGTTTAAGATAAAAACAATTATGAACATGGCCTTATTTTTATTACAGCATATTGGATGACTGTCATTTATATTCCATTCACTCAGCTGGGGTTGCTACAACCTAGCCTATGAATGAAAATGTACAGCGTAGGTGCACAGTTCGAGAGAATTTTTTAATCAAGGTGACAGACAGACAGAGAGTGACACATTCAATACCGCCATGAACACACTTGCCTGCATCTAGCTGATCTAGGGTGTAATCATTAGTCCAACAGTTGCAAACGAGAGTTTCTTTTGGACAAATTCAGGTATGTTTATCCCCGTTTCGATCAGCTTGCTTTCGTTTAAGAAATGTTTTTCAACAGAATCAGTGGAATGAATATACCCCTGATCGCACGCAAACACGGTTCACTTTCATAGCAGCCACATACAAACAACAGCATGAATATTTTGCTTGTTGTATTATTACTTGTCGCATCTACGCGCTGTCCTTTTCTCACCTTTTCCCTTCGCTTATGGACTTCAGTGCACAACACATGAGCTCTCTGTGGCCAAGCAAAAAAAACTTTCCCAGCCAAACCTTCATATCATTACTGCTAACCGCTACACACAGCTTACATTGTAAGCTAGTTGTCAATTTGTTGAGGTAATGTGAAGACATTTCACCCCGAATGTTATTCTTTGTGATCCAAACACCTTAAACTGAGATTTGTCTGTCCATAACACTTGTTCAGTGTCTGTGTTCTTTTGCCCATCTTAATCTTTATTTTTATTGGCCAGTTTGAGATATGTCTTTCTTTTCTTCCAACTCTGCCTAGAAGGCCAGCATCTTCACTGTTGATGTTGAGACTGGTGTTTTGCGGGTACTATTTAATGAAGCTGCCAGTAGAGGACTTGTGAGGTGTCTGTTTCTCAAATTAGACACTCTAATGTACTTGTCCTCTTGCTCAGTTGTGCACCGAGGCCTCCCACTCCTCTTTCTATTCTGGTTAGAGACTGTTTGCGCTGTTCTGTGAAGGAGTAGTACATAGCGTTATATGAGATCTTCCGTTTCTTGGCAATTTCTCGCATGGAATAGTCTTAATTTCTCAGAACAAGAATAGACTGACGAGTTTCAGAAGAAAGTTCTTTGTTTCTGGACATTTTGAGGCTGTAATCAACCCCACCAATGCTAATGCTCCAGATACTCAACTAGTCTAAAGAAGGCCAGTTTTATTGCTTCTTTAATTAGAACAACCGTTTTCAGTTGTGCTAACATAATTGCAAAAGGGTTTTCTAATGATCAATTAGCCTTTTAAAATTATAAACTTGGAATAGCTAACAGAACATGTGTTTCCAGCTACAATAGTCATTTACAACATTAACAATGTCTACACTGTATTTCTGATCAGTTTGATGTTATTTTAATGGACAAAAAATGTGTTTTTCTTTAAAAAAACAAGGACATTTCCTAGTGACCCCAAACTTTTGAACGGTAGTGTAGGTACTAGAACTAACGCGTTAGTAAACCTGCTACAATCATGCAGTAATGTCTACGGAAGGGGGTGAGAACCATGAGCCTTCTAGGTTTTGTATTGAAGTCAATGTACCCAGAGGAGGATGAAACTAGCTGTCCTCCGGCTACAACATTGTGCTACCCTACAGAGTGCTGTTGAGGCTTCTGTAGACCTTCATTTCAAAACATTGTGTTTCATTCAATTATTTGGTGATGTTAATATATTTAGTATAGTTTTATCTAAAAGGCTAAAAAAAAATGTAAGTTTCACAATTTTATTTTTTATAATTCACTGGGTAGGATGGTCCTCCCCTTCCTCCACTGAGGAGCCTCCACTGTTTCTCAACTATTTTAATTACCTCTGCATAGGAGTATCGATTGGCCTCTAACTTTTGACACCTCCATCCCCTTCACCCTTCCTTACAGGACACTCCAGGAATTCGGGATTATGATCCCCACCACAATTGCAACACAGTCATCCTTTTACTACACACCGTTCTTCAGTATACTCTGTCCATTTGCACACACTTGAAACATGGCCAAATCCCTAAAAATGTTTACACCGCAGTGGTTTGGAGACGAAAGCTCTTACAGCATATTGTACATAACCAAGCTTCACATGCGTTGATAGGTGCTCTTTATAAAAAAACAACAGGACCGACAAACTTTACCTAAGTGGTTACAGAAGATGGAAATGCAAAAAGTTTCCCACTTTTCCTGAATTCAACCTGCTGTAGTTCTACTTGGTGCCAAAAATTAGCAAAACAACAGCATTACAAGAACCAGAGCCCTGCCTAACCTAAGTACAGGGGTCCCTAATGTAAACTGGATATCTTTCCTCCATTGGAAAATCCTATAAAAGATTGTCCCACTTTAGCTACTCCATGCTGTCCTACTTTAGCTAGCTATGGTTGGTAATGCAGGACAACTGACTGAATTACAAAATTGTAACATAATATTGGCAACTTGTTTATTTATTTTGATGAACCAGTACATAGAAGCACACATTTACATCACAATTTTGCACAGTGTCTGGCGGTGTGAGCTCCCTGTTTGAAGCTTGCTCTTCCCCCCTCTATGATGTCACACCAATTAAATTATTTTGATCATGTGGTTTCTCTGCAAGGGCTTATGCTGCGTTCAAAACAACTGGGTACTCGTGGGGGAAACGAGCTCCTATTGGGAAAAAATCGATTTGAACAGTCATCCAACTCGAAATTTCAACGCGGAAAATGGGACTATTTTTTAGAGCTTTGATTATCAGACCTGAAGATCACCGAGGTCATGAGTTGACCTCGTATTTTCGAGTTCCCAGTTGTATTTGAATGCGGCATCAATAACAATAGTTTCGATATGTACTTGTCAGACAATGAAATAAACGCTTCAGGATTAAACTGTCCCCAGTTGATATAATGGCCCACTTTTTCATAATGCACCCTATATCAACTGTATATTTGTATATCAACTGCTCATTCGATTATAGTTATATGCTCACTCTACCAATTTTTGCATAATGTATGCAAACTCCCTTGTCTGTCTTCCGTATCTAAATGTTGTCTATCACTAGCATCATCATATTACAACAAAGTAAAATTCGGAGTATGTGCAAATGTAGCCTACTTGGCGAATAAAGTTTATTCTGAATTCTGATCATTTCACCACTTCGTATATATTCTTCAAAGGCTAAGGGAGGTAGCTAAGCCTATGCCATTAATTCTCATTACTGGGAATCTTACAGAATGTGTATTTTAAGTCCCTTGTTTGGGACTGGATTCAATGATTTCTTTGGAAACATCCAGAGTACGAAGTTAAGTTAACAGTTACCCTAGCGGCACCCGTAGAAAAAGGCAGAGGTTTTTTTTTGGCGCTCGCGCAGCAGCAACATTCTGCACCACACGCGGGTGAGAAGAGAACGAAGTTGCGTGCTCGCTTTCCGTCGTTCATTCTACATCAGCTTTTTATTGATTTGCAAGGTGAGTCCCTCAAGATCCAACTTCGAATTATTATGCAAGGTGTAGTGTAGACTGATAATTGATGTTATGCATATTTGTGTCTAGCCACGGTAGCCAATTTAGTTACTAACGTTACAGCTTTACTAGCTAATGTTACCAAAGCTACGCTGACAAAGGGATATCATTGCGCGAGCTAGTTAACTAGCACGCTTAACTATAACTTCGCTTGATAGTCAGCTAGCTGCCCTTTAATCAACGGAATATCTGATTCTCACTGCCTAATCAAATAAGTGTTAATGGGATACTCAATTTGCAGCTTTTGGGCCTTGCAATCACAATTTGACCGGCCATTGTGCCAACCTTAATATCTGGTAGCTAGCTAAGCCGTGGAAGTTTGCTAACTAAGATGGCAAATTCTATTTTGCTAGCAAACTAACACACAATGTATAGTTAACTAACGGTAACACAGTTTAGTTGTGTTCAATTGAGTAGTTCGTTTTGAGGAACTATTTCGCTTGTATGTACAATCAATGCAAGCATTGGACCAGCCCCTAGGCCTGGAAAAAATAGGTTCTAGATGGGGGGGGGGGCCTAGCGAAATCCGTAACTAAACGTTTAGTTACATCTACAGAATCTAACGTTGGCTAGAAGCCAATATAGCTAACAGTAACGTTACAGAAAATAAAATGACAACCTATGCGCCCGTTTTATTTAGCTAAAAAAGTTATTTTGTTAGCATTGTCTGTGTGAGGATAGGCATGATTGATGAAGCGCAAAACGCACGAGTTCCGTGCAGCCTATAGTGGGCGCTGGATCTGCCCTATATGGTGGCTGAAATTATTTTATTAAGACGGTACACATTTTCAGGTCTTTTTTTTCCCGACGGCTCGCCTTTAAATGGTTAAGGAGGGAAATAATGCCTTGCACCTTGAATGGATGGTTCTTTATGCACGAGCCGGTTCACCGGGGATGCACAACAATCCTAGACTAGAGGGCGCTAGATCTGCCTAGTCTATTTCCATAAGCGATTCCCCTCCACTTTTAGCATGTGAGCATGATCTGTTGCTTGGCAACAAACACCTATCAGCAAAGAAACATGTTCATCATAGCTAGCTAGCTAGTTAAGAATAATTACAGAAGGATGGTAACACTATACATATCATATTACCTGATATGGAAAATAAAACCACCTTGGGGTGTAAACCTTTTGGCTTCTACCTAACAGGCTTAGCTTACATTATAAGACGGACCCAAAGTTTCCTAGACATCGTTTGGTAACCAATAAAACAAGCACCTTCCCACTGAAGAGTTTGCAGCCTGGAGCAAAACAATATACCATCCTTGTGTTTTCGCTCACTAGATGCGTGGACTAGATGTAGTGCCATGAGAAATTTTGCAACTAGTGTTGTAGTTCTATTTCGATAGGTGTCACTACAGACCTGGGTTCGATCCCAAGCTGTATCACAACCAGCTGTGATCGGGAGTCCCATAGTGCGGCGCACAATTGGCCCAGAGTTACAGAAATTAAAATTACAACCTATGCTCCCGTTTTATTTAGCTATAAAAGTTATTTTGTTAGCATGGTCTGTGAGGCTAGGCATGATTGATGAAGCGCAAAACAGACGAGCTCTAGACAGCCTAGGCAGCCTATAATGGGTGCTGGATCTGCCCTGTATGGTGGCTGAAATGATTTTATTAAGACTGTACACATTTTCGTCTTTTTTTCCGACGGCTCAGTCTACATGTAGGCCGTCATTGTAAGTAAGAATTTGTTCTTAACTGACATGCCTGGTTAAATAAAAAACACATTTTTGGGGTATAGACAAAACTCATCCATTTCCCCCATAGGAATGACCAATGAACCAGGGGTAGAAAATGCTAACTTACTGCTGGTTTTTCGGACTACAAGCTTGTGATCTCTATGGTGTGGTTGTATACTGGGCCAAAAAATATGTATGCACGTAGACTGCTGATTGACCAGCTCATCCTCCTCAGGAGGATGTCAACCCCTATAAGGGAATGGCACGTTGGGTGTCAAAGTATCACTTGAAAAACAATCTGATATTAATATTGTATTGCTAGTCTGTGTAAGCATTGTCATGTTATTAAAACCCAAATTCGTCTCTTTAAAAAGATGAAAACCTCCTCCCCTCTTGTTTCGCAGCCTAACATGGGTAAAAAGCAGAATGGCAAAGGGAAGAAGGAGGTATTGGAGGCAGAGCCGCCAGAGGAGTATGTTGTGGAGAAGGTGATGGACCAACGCATTGTCAACGGGAAGGTGGAATTCTTCCTCAAGTGGAAGGGATTTACAGAGTGAGTGCACTTATCCTGGAGAACCTAGCTAGTTGAAATCTGCATTTGAATTGAATTTCAAAGACTGACATTTTAGTTACAGATATACCTCTTGTGAAATGTCTTAATTTGCTGCATTTCTAGAGCCATGTTTTACTCAACAGTATGCTGATAGTCTTTTGAAATACACAGGAGAAGAAATAGCCACCGACTTCTGTATCTTTCCTTTCAGAGCGGATAACACTTGGGAGCCAGAGGATAACCTGGATTGTCCAGAGCTGATCTCAGCTTTCTTGGAAGCACAGAAGACCGTGGTGGAGAATCCTGACTCCAACAAGAGGAAGTCTTCAACAGATGAGCCAGAGACAGAGGGAAACAAAGCCAAGAAGAAGAAGGATGTGGTGAGTACAAATTAACCTGGATTTCTGTTTAAAATCAGTGTTGTAGGATTTTGTTTTTGTAGTCCTTTTTTGTGTATAGGCTAGTATGCAAGTGCAATAGTTATTTGATCAGTTTGTTGTGGTTTAGACTGGTTGCATGGGAGCTGTATTGACTGTACCATGTGTTTCAGAGTGACAAGCCGCGGGGCTTTGCCAGGAGCCTGGATCCAGAGAGGATAATTGGTGCTACAGACAGCAGTGGAGAACTTATGTTCTTGATGAAGTGGTGAGTCTCAAATTGTGAAATTAACTCGTCACCTGTGCTGTTGCTCTCATATCACCCCTTTTCAGGGTTGCACAGCCCAAGAGCCATTCCTCATAATTTATCTCCCCTGGTATGTTGTTCGCCTCCTAAAATTACTGTACGTGTGCCTTCGTAACCGCCACATTTTAGTTTTCTAGATGTGCACCTGAACTTTATTCTGAACAGTGCTACTTGCTAAATCGTTGAGTCTTATTATTGTATTCAATAGCTACTAATAACCACCAACCACTGTTCCGCCACTCTACAGGAAAGACTCCGATGAGGCAGACCTGGTCCCGGCCCGCGAGGCCAACACCCGCTGCCCTCAGGTGGTCATCTCCTTCTACGAGGAGAGGCTGACCTGGCACTCCTGTCCCGAGGACGAGGCCCAATAGCACCCCTTCCTCAACCAACTGACGTCCCTTGTGGGCCCCCCAGACCTTCGACCCCGTCCCTGTTCCTGCCTCTCAGGACTGTTCATGTCTCCACTTTTTTGTTGTCATTTACAGCATGTTTAGCCATAGTATTAGTGCAGAGCAGTCAGGTGAAAGTCTGTGCTTTTGTACACGTTTTTAGTGATAGGATGATATTTACTGGGAATAAGACCGGCGAGGAGAAATGGATGGGTGATTGTTCGCTTTTTAATGAACCTATTCCTCATCCAGTACTGGTAGGGACTGGTTCCTCAACTGATATGTAGTTACTGTTGGAAATGTACATCTTGTATAATCCATGTAGTTTGACATCTCCCTCACATTCAACTAGTTTCTTTTTTCCATCTCCCCCATGTTGCATACTTGAATCCCTTGAACAGTATGTCTTTTGCTGTATATTCACTTTGTAAATATTTTTTCAAAAAGCTGTTCAATAAAGGTTTATATGCTTCATTTTACCACCCCCTCTGCCTGTGCTGAGGTTTGTTACATAGCGCTGACAACACTGGTTGTAACTTATGCACCCATAGACTCTGCTAGATTCATTGTTTGACCTACTGACTCAACATGTGCACGGTGAAATTATACCCAGTAGTAGTAGCTGCTGATTTTGAAAATTGTGATCACGTGTTGACTGGTGTATTTCCAATGGGAACACCAAGTCTGAAAAGCAATATTACAGAAGACATGAAAGTATGGCTTAGAGGTGATTTGTGGATAGACTGTTGGCTTACTCTGACATGACCCATACACACTGGAATGTTAAGCTGTTATATTTGAAATACATGCAGCTTGCTCCATTTGGGATAACCATTTTAAATCCCATTCCTTAGCTTGGTCAAAGTTCTCATACTGGTGCCGCTTTCTTATTTAAGCATCTGAACTTGACACCCAACTTTGTTTCCAGATAGAACTGAGGCACATTTCTCACTGCTCATCAGTTACACTGGTGATGGTGTTCTGATTGACTATTTAGAATCATGCTTTGAACCTCATTCTTTGACCTATGAATATTAAAATAAAAATGTAAACATGGGCCCGCTGTAACTCTTGGTTCTTATTGGATGTTTAGCAGGCTCATCGTAAATATGCGTAATACAATGCATTGGAGTAATTGAACATTATCGAATGCACTGACTTGGAAGTTGGCCTCTTCAGTCCAAGTCGTAGGTTCTCAAAGCCAAATTAGGGAATGTCCTGCACGATAGAATCCCACAGACATGCCAGTGCTGTTCTGATGTGGTTAGGGGTCCCATACTACAGATTTGACTTTAGACCTCAATGATACAATACAGAAAGCTTCCGAAGCAACATCAACACTGGGGCTTCCTTCATGCAACTTTTTTTTTTTCTCCAAAATGACAGACCTCACCGTTTGTCATATCAGGGTATAGACTTAGTATACCCCAGGAGACACTAAACAGGATCAAGGTGTTCACCAGCTAACTTACATAAATATTTAGTAGAAAGAAGCTTAAAATAGGCATGGTCTAATTAATTTAAATTAAGAAAAAAATCATAAGTTTGGCTTTTTAAATGGACCACAAAATCAATCATTATTCCTGGTTGCTTATCAAAGCTGGCTAACTCATTGATTCTGCTTTGTAGAAAACCCCTCTGTGTCCCTGTGTGTGTTCAGCATATTTGCTGTGTGACACTGCTCTTTGATCATTACTCTTACCTAAGGGGTCATAGGTCAGTCATACTCAAGACAATTTATCACTCAGAGGGACAACGCCCACTGGGCACACAAGTTGAATCAACGTTCTTTCAATGAAATTATGTTGAATTGTCTGTGCCCAGTGGGAAATATATAACAGGGAAAGTTCCTCATATCTTACCCCATTCAACTGGTTGTGGAATCTCACAAGTTGCGTTCTAAATGTCACACCATTCCCTACATAGAGTACTACTTTCAGAATAGGGTTCCATTTGGGATGCAATACAGTCACACTGTCAATGGGACCTTGGTGACAGAGAGGCTGTTGGAAGAGTGACCGGCAAAGAAAGGAATGGAAGGGTAGATGGAGAATCGGATTTATGATCAGCTATGGTCACAAACAAAGAGAAGGCGAGACAAAGTGACAGAGCAAGTAAGAGAAAAAGTTTCCACACATTTTCCACTATTTAAGCCTTTCATTCAGAATGTTGGAGCTTCTGATTGCATCTCAACCTTTATCAGGTGTTAATCTCACAGGGAAGTAACTCAATCACACAAGACTTGTGTTGAGACATAACACATACACATCGTAGAACATGTAAACAGATTGTGTTGGGTAGGTTCTAGGTACAGCCCATTGTACCTTATCAGTTCTCTCACACTGCACTCTAATCAGTTTACGAAGAAAACCATTGATTCCTACTCACTGGGGACTGTCAGATGATCAAAGATCAGCTGATTGAGAGAGTGAAGGTCATTGAAGGCATGTTGAGACAATAACTCAATAGGAACGCTTTATCAATGGGATTCCTGGAATCTCTCCTAGTCTAGATTCTCAAGCCTTCTATTCCATTCTGTCATGAGACCGAAGCGTATTCTATCCAACAGTATTGTTTCCCTACCAATCTCAGGCTGGACACTAACCCCAAGACCACAGAGTTAGACAGATATGGATATGCCATTTAGCAGACACTTTTAAACAAAGTGACTTACAAATACATTGAGTACATACATTGTAGTATGTGTGACCCCAGCAGGAATCAAACTCATTATACTGGCATTGCTAGCGCCACTATTTTAGCAGCTGAGCTACACAGGACCACACGACAAATGTAGATGTCAATAAACTGTAAATCTGTGTGTGTGTAATATATTGTATATTATCTATGTGTGTGTGTAATATATTGTATGTTATCTACAGTGCCTTCGGAAAGTATTCAGACCCCTTGATTTTTTCCAAATTTTGTTACGTTACAGCCTTATTCTAAAATGTATTTAAAAATATATAAATAATCCTCAGCAATCTACAGACAATACCCCATAATGACAAAGTGAGAAAAAAAAGTTAATACATTTGCGCAAATGTATTAAAAATAAAAATAAACTTATTTACATAAGTATTCAGACCCTTTGCTATGAGACTCAAAATTGAGCTCAGGTGCATCCTGTTCCCATTGATCATTCATGAGATGTTTCTACAACTTGATTGGAGTCCATCTGTGGTAAATTCAATTGATTGGACATTATTTGGAAAGGCACACACCTGTACCACAGTTGACAGTGCATGTCAGAGCAAAAACCAAGCCATGAGGTTGAAGGAATTGTCCGTAGAGCTCAGAGACAGGATTGTGTCGATACACAGATCTGGGGAAGGGTACCAAACAAATTCTGCAACAGTTAAGGTCCCCAAGAACACAGTGGCCTCCATCATTCTTCAATAGAAGAAGTTTGAAACCACTAAGACTCTTCCTAGAGCTGGCCGCCGGCCAAACTGAGCATTAAGGGGAGAAAGGCCTTGGTCAGGGAGGTGACCAAGAACCCAATGGTCTCTCTGACAGAGCTCTAGAGTTCCTCTGTGGAGATGGGAGAACATTTCAGAAGGACAACCATCTCTGCAGCACTCCACTAGTCAGGATCGAGACAAAGATGAATGGAATAAAGTAGAGAGAGATCCTTGACCTGCTCCAGAGCTCTAAGGACCTCAGACTGGGGCGAAGGTTCACCTTCCAACAGGACAACAACCGTAAGCACACAGCAAAGACAACGCAGGAGTGGCTTCGGGACAAGTCTCTGAATGTCCTTGAGTGGCCCAGCCAGAGCCCGGACTTGAACCCGATCGAACATCACTGGAGAGACCTAAAAATAGCTGTGCAGTGACGCTCCCCATCCAATCTGACAGAGCTTGAGAGGATCTGCAAAGAAGAATGGGAGAAACTCCCCAAATGCAGGTGTGCCAAGCTTGTAGCGACATATAGACTTCCGGCGCCGACAGAGATGGCCGCCTCGCTTCGCGTTCCTAGGAAACTATGCAGTTTTTTGTTTTTTTACGTGTTATTTCTTACACTAGTACCCCAGGTCATCTTAGGTTTCATTACATACAGTCGAGAAGAACTACTGAATATAAGATCAGCGTCAACTCACCATCAGTACGACCAAGAATATGTTTTTCGCGACGCGGATCCTGTGTTCTGCCTTACAAACAGGACAACGGAGTGGATTCCATGCAGCGACCCAAAAAAAGCGACTCCGAAAAAGAGGGAAACGAAGCGGTCTTCTGGTCAGAAGTTTTCTGGCACACCGTGCACCACTCCCTAGCATTCTTCTTGCCAATGTCCAGTCTCTTGACAACAAGGTTGATGAAATCCGAGCAAGGGTAGCATTCCAGAGGGACATCAGAGACTAACGTTCTCTGCTTCACGGAAACATGGCTCACTGGAGAGACGCTATCCGAAGCGGTGCAGCCAGCGGGTTTCTCCACGCATCGCGCCGACAGAAACAAACATCTTTCTGGTAAGAAGAGGGGCGGGGGCGTATGCCTTATGGCCAACGTGACATGGTGTGATGAAAGAAACATACAGGAACTCAAATCCTTCTGTTCACCTGATCTAGAATTCCTCACAATCAAATGTAGACCGCATTATCTACCAAGAGAATTCTCTTCGATTATAATCACAGCCGTATATACCCCCCCAAGCAGACACATCGATGGCTCTGAACAAACTTTATTTAACTCTCTGCAAACTGGAAACGATTTATCCGGAGGCTGCATTCATTGTAGCTGGGGATTTTAACAAGGCTAATCTGAAAACAAGACTCCCTAAATTTTATCAGCATATCGATTGCGCAACCAGGGGTGGAAAGACCCTGGATCATTGTTACTCTAACTTCCGCGACGCATATAAGGCCCTGCCCCGCCCCCTTTCGGAAAAGCTGACCACGACTCCATTTTGTTGATCCCTGCCTACAGACAGAAACTAAAACAAGAGGCTCCCACGCTGAGGTCTGTCCAACGCTGGTCCGACCAAGCTGACTCCACACTCCAAGACTGCTTCCATCACGTGGACTGGGAGATGTTTCGTATTGCGTCAGACAACAACATTGACGAATACGCTGATTCGGTGTGCGAGTTCATTAGAACGTGCGTTGAAGATGTCGTTCCCATAGCAACGATTAAAACATTCCCTAACCAGAAACCGTGGATTGATGGCAGCATTCGTGTGAAACTGAAAGCGCAAACCACTGCTTTTAATCAGGGCAAGGTGTCTGGTAACATGACTGAATACAAACAGTGCAGGTATTCCCTCCGCAAGGCTATCAAACAAGCTAAGCGCAAGTACAGAGACAAAGTAGAATCTCAATTCAACGGCTCAGACACAAGAGGCATGTGGCAGGGTCTACAGTCAATCACGGACTACAGGAATAAATCCAGCCCAGTCACGGACCAGGATGTCTGCAGGCTGCAGGCCCAGACGGCATCCCCAGCCGCGCCCTCAGAGCATGCGCAGACCAGCTGGCAGGTGTGTTTACGGACATATTCAATCAATCCCTATACCAGTCTGCTGTTCCCACATGCTTCAAGAGGGCCACCATTGTTCCTGTTCCCAAGAAAGCTAAGGTAACTGAGCTAAACGATTACCGCCCGTAGCACTCACATCCGTCATCATGAAGTGCTTTGAGAGACTAGTCAAGGACCATATCACCTCCACCCTACCTGACACCCTAGACCCACTCCAATTTGCTTACCGCCCAAATAGGTCCACAGACGATGCAATCTCAACCACACTGCACACTGCCCTAACCCATCTGGACAAGAGGAATACCTATGTGAGAATGCTGTTCATCGACTACAGCTCGGCATTCAACACCATAGTACCCTCCAAGCTCGTCATCAAGCTCGAGACCCTGGGTCTCGACCCCGCCCTGTGCAACTGGGTACTGGACTTCCTGACGGGCCGCCCCCAGGTGGTGAGGGTAGGCAACAACATCTCCTCCCCGCTGATCCTCAACACTGGGGCCCCACAAGGGTGCGTTCTGAGCCCTCTCCTGTACTCCCTGTTCACCCACGACTGCGTGGCCACGCACGCCTCCAACTCAATCATCAAGTTTGCGGACGACACAACAGTGGTAGGCTTGATTACCAACAACGACGAGACGGCCTACAGGGAGGAGGTGAGGGCCCTCGGAGTGTGGTGTCAGGAAAATAACCTCACACTCAACGTCAACAAAACTAAGGAGATGATTGTGGACTTCAGGAAACAGCAGAGGGTACACCCCCCATCCACATCGATGGAACAGTAGTGGAGAGGGTAGCAAGTTTTAAGTTCCTCGGCATACACATCACAGACAAACTGAATTGGTCCACTCACACAGACAGCATCGTGAGGAAGGCGCAGCAGCGCCTCTTCAACCTCAGGAGGCTGAAGAAATTTGGCTTGTCACCTAAAGCACTCACAAACTTCTACAGATGCACAATCGAGAGCATCCTGGCGAACTGTATCACCGCCTGGTATGGCAACTGCACCGCCCTCAACTGTAAGGCTCTCCAGAGGGTAGTGAGGTCTGCACAACGCATCACCGGGGGCAAACTACCTGCCCTCCAGGACACCTACACCACCCGATGCTACAGGAAGGCCATAAAGATCATCAAGGACATCAACCACCCGAGCCACTGCCTGTTCACCCCGCTGTCATCCAGAAGGCGAGGTCAGTACAGGTGCATCAAAGCTGGGACCGAGAGACTGAAAAACAGCTTCTATCTCAAGGCCATCAGACTGTTAAACAGCCACCATGTCACGTAGAGTAGGCCAGATGGCTAAACTGGATATAAAGCCAACCCAATTCCCTTAGCTCGGGTCCTTTTCCAGCATACCCAGAAGCTACAGAGAAGGAGAGAGAGGAACAGAACAAACAAACAATGCGCTCATCCACAACATTGATAAGTATAATAATTATTGTATCTCTCAAATATGAACATTGACAAGTGTGAAATGCATGCACCAAGACAGAAGTTAAATTGTGTGTCGACCCACATTGTTAACTTATGGTATAATGGCGCAGGGAGGAGTGATGAATATGTGTGTGCGTTAAAGAACCAAATGCTGCCCGCGGCCAGTGACGGACTTCTACGTCACATTACCTTCCTCCTCTCCTGAAGCGACCATGTTCGGGAGCCTTGATAGGTAGTCCGCAGTAACGTTCTCTTTTCCTGCCTTGTGACGGACACAGAACCTGAAGGGCTGGAGCTCCAGATACCACCTGGTCACACGAGAATTCCGGTCCTTCATGGTCTGGATCCAGGTCAGTGCTCTGTGGTCCGTGTGCAGGTCAAATTCCCTCCCAAGAAGGTAGTAACGGAGGCTATCTAGGGCCCACTTTATAGCCAGGCACTCCTTTTCGATTGTAGAATACCTGGTTTCCCTGGGCAACAGCTTCCGACTCAGGTACAGCACAGGAAGCTCTTCTCTTGGCTCCCCTTGGGCCAGTACAGCTCCAATTCCTACAGCCGAAGCGTCCACCTGCACGAGAAATCTCTTCTTAAAATCAGGCGTCTGGAGAACAGGGAACGAGCACAGTCGTTTTTTCAGTGTCATGAAGGCTTCCTCACACTCCTCAGTCCACTTCACAGGGTTGCTGGCCCCCTTCGAAGTGAGGTTGGTCAGAGGGACAGTGATGGTCGAAAACTGTGGAATGAATCTCCGGTACCACCCTGCCAGACCTAGGAAGGACTTCACCGGTGTCTTGGTTCTGGGTTGAGGGCTATTCCTGATGGACTCCACTTTCTCCACCTGAGGCCGAACTTCACCCTTACCCAGCTGGTAACCCAGGTACTTTGTCTCCTGTTTCGCCCACTCACACTTCAGGAGGTTAAGCGTGAGGCCTGCTTCATGGATCTTCCCCAGGACGCTGCTAAGATGCTGTATGTGCTCCTCCCAGGAGTGGCTGTAGATCACCACGTCGTCCAAGTAAGCAGCACAGTAATCGTCACAGTCCTGGAGGACCTTGTCCATCAGCCTCTGGAAAGTCACAGGGGCCCCATGAAGGCCAAACGGCATGACCTTGAACTGGAACAGGCCCATTGGCGTCCGGAATGCAGTGTAGGCCTTGGATTGTTCATCCAGGGGCACCTGCCAGTACCCTTTGCAGAGATCCAATGTGGTGATGTAATGAGCTCTACCTATTCTCTCCAGTAAGTCATCAATGCGGGGCATGGGATAGGCATCAAACTGGGAGATGGCATTCACCTTACGGAAGTCCATGCAGACGCGCAAAGAGCCATCCTTCTTTGGGACAATGACAATGGGGCTGCTCCATTCACTTGAAGATGGCTCGACAACATCCATCTCTATCATGGTGTGGACCTCTTCCTTGAGAGCTACCACCAGCCTCTCAGGCACACGGTAAGGATGCTGGCGGACAGGGTTCTGGCCAGGTTTCAAACGAATGACGTGTTCCAGGACTTGGTTCTTCCTGGTCTCTGACTGAAGAGGGCCGGATACTTGCCAAACAGCTGCTTCAGCTCATCTTGCTTGTCTTCTTCCAGGTGAGCCAGTATGACTTCTGCTCGTTCTTTCCATGCCTCTGTGACCCCATCCGACTCATCCTCTTCTACTCTGCGGACCAGAAAGGACTTTCCTTTGGAGAGTTCCTCTTTCTCCTCCCAGGCCTTGAGAAGGTTCACATGGTAGGTTTGCTTCTTCTTACCCTTGTCCGGGTGCAGCACCTCGTAGGTCACTGGACCCATCTTCCTCCCGATTAGGTACAGTCCTTGCCATTGCGCAAGGAGCTTGCTGGTAGACGAGGGAAGGAGGAGCAGGACTTTCTGTCCTGGCTCAAACTCTCTGTGGCGAGCGTGCTGGTCATAGCCTCTCTTCTGGGCCTTCTGGGCTTGCTGAAGGTTTGCTCTAGCTTCCTCTCGGTACCGTTCCAACCTGTCTCGCATCTGGAGGACATACTGGACAATCCCCTGTCCTGAGGTAGCTACTGGGGAACCTTCCCAGCACTTCTTCAGCAGGTCCAGTGGTCCTTGCACTGGCCATCCATAGAGGAGTTCGAATGGCGAGAAACCTGTCGATGCCTGAGGCACCTCCCTGTAAGCAAAAAGGGTAACCACTTATCCCAGTCTTTACCAGTGTCAGCCACAAACTTCCTCAGCATGTTCTTGAGCGTTTGATTGAATCTCTCTACGAGCCCATCCGTTTGGGGATGGTAGGGAGTAGTCCTCAAGCCTTTAATGCCCAGCTGTCGGTGGAGTTGAACCATCAGTCGCGAGGTGAAGTTTGTCCCTTGGTCCGTCAGGATTTCATCTGGGATTCCTACACGAGAGAAGAGCTGAACAAGAGCACTGATTATCTTTGGAGTGGTTATGGAACGGAGTGGGAAGGCTTCTGGGAACCGGGTGGCATAGTCACAGATCACCAATATATACTTGTAACCTGCACTACTCTTCTCCAAGGGTCCAACAATGTCCATTGCAATTCTCTTGAATGGGGTAGAGATAACTGGCAGTGAACATAGAGGAGCCCGTTCAGACCTACGGACAGCACTGGTTTTCTGACACGTGGGGCATGATTTGCAGTATTTTTGTACATCAGTATACATGGAGGGCCAAAAGAAACGGGAGCCTAGCCTAAGATAGGTCTTATGTTGCCCTAGATGGCCTGCCCATGGAACTGTATGTGCAAGGTTGAGAACAAGTGGTCTACAGGTAGATGGCACCACCAACTTCCTGCTATCTGCCTCTGACCCAAGGTAGAGTATGTGGTTGTCTACTGTGTAAATCCCCCCACATGAAGATTGACTGTCCCCAGCTAAGGCCTTGTCAAACAAACATTTCAAGGTTGCGTCAGACTTCTGCAGTGTAGCAAAATTTTGTGGAACATCCCATTGCACCTCTAACCCAGACACATCAGCAACAGGTACAGGGGTTCCCACATACTTCTCAAGACGCCGCGACTTTCTGGGCCCTTTGGTTCCCCCCTCGCACAGACTATCACAAAAGTCAGGCAGAGGTTGTAAACCAGCTTTGGCCTGGGCACGAGTGACAACTGAACATGCCATCTGAACATCAGACTGGCAAACTGACTGCTCATATAGCTGACCCCCCACACTTCCCAACAGATCAGAGAGTACAGGCACATCCCTCCCCAAAATCATCTCAAAAGGTAGCTTCTCCATTACCCCAACTTTGAGGAGGTATTTCTGACCCTGAATCTCAACTGTGAGCTCAGCTGTGGGCTGCTGTGACTGGTCACCATGGACACATTGGATCAGTGTCTGATGACCATAATCAATGTCATTAACAGGTACATTACCTTTTCTGATCAATGACAGGGAACTGCCGGTGTCAATCATTGCAATAAGACTTTTACCATTCACTTTTACAGGTACCAAGCATGACCCTTCCCGAGTCTGTCTATTCTGAACACCATCCCCCTCTCTGGGTACATAACAGTAACCTGAGAGCTTGGATTTACGTAGCGGACACATTGAAGCTTTGTGCCCCTGCTGCCGGCAGTAAAAACAGGTCAGACCCCTCCCATCAGAGCGAACTGCATGATCCCTTACCTCCCTCCCAGACACATAACCCCCAGAGTTACCTCCACCATCTCTGGCGTTTCTGATGTCCCTTGTGTCTCTGAGACTCCTTGGAGCGGGTGCTGCAGGTTGTGGTGGGCCCCCTTTACGTGCATTAAGATACTGTAGTGCAAGCTTGGCCGCCATAAGCCCGTCCTTGGGCTCGTGCTCTCGGACCCAGGTTCGAATGTCGTGTGGTAGAACTTGTAGAAGTTGCTCGAGGATGATGACCTCCCCGATTTCGTCCTGTGTCTTCTCCCCCGGTCGAACCCATCGTCGGTAGAGACCCTTGAGGCGGTGGTACGTCTCTGTCGGCGACTCACCAGATGGCGTTGATGCAGCTCTGAAGCGTTGACGGTAGGTTTCCGGTGAGATGTCAAACTTCACCAGCAGCGCTTCCTTCAAGCCCTTGTAGACATTGGCCAGCCCCTCATCCATTGCTGTGTAAGCCTCTAAGGCCTTGCCCGTCAGCAATGGGACAAGCCTGCAGGCCCACTCTACCTCAGGCCACTGCCACGTCTTAGCCATGCGCTCAAACCTCAGCAGGTAGTTTTCAATGTCCTCCCCTGCTGGTATGAGGGCATCTTTGGCTCCTTCCTCAGGAATGCTGGAAGATGGACGTTAACACTGCTGGACTGGTCTCCTGGTGCTGGCCTCATTACTGCTTGGGGTGCCTGCTGTGGAGTTGAAGTCCCTGCTGCATCGAGCCTTTGTCGTCCTGGTGTTGGAAGACCCAATCTTGGGCTCTCACTGACGATTTCCGCCTGGTGGGGAGCTGTGAGGATAGATTGGCGTAGGCCACGTAACTCCTGCTTGAGGTCTTCGTCCCTCCTCTCAAGGCAGGTGAAAAGTTGCTGAAAAAGGGTTACCATGGTTGGGTGTGGTTCTGGTCCCCCAACTGCTCCTTCAGTCAGCAGCTCACCCAGTTCTGGTTGTCTTTGGCCCCTCGGTAGGGCTCCTAGTTTCTCATACTTGACCTCTTCTTCACCAGACGATTCCATGGTATTCCACCCCGGTTCAACTTCAGGTACCTTTTCTGACAGTTGATGCTGTTGCTGAGAACGCAATCCTGTACGCATTCCTTTACCTCTCTTGTTGGAATTCACTGATTTGCTGCCCCATCCACAGCTCAATCCAAAAAATCCCCTTAGAGACTGGAGAGAGGCTCCTTTTGTAGAGCTAGCCCCTCCCCTCAGAACAATTAACCCTAATTAATTAATCAATTAACAATACAAACCTACATTTTCCATAAACTAAACATACTAAAGGATATACATTGCAACACGGTTTTAAACAATATCACAACATAACATTTACAACATTACATCATTAATGACAATATCTTTCAATATGCCCATATGCATTAATGAGCCATTTGGGACAGGCACTATAAAGCCAACCCAATTCCCTTAGCTCGGGTCCTTTTCCAGCATAACCAGAAGCTACAGAGAAGGAGAGAGAGGAACAGAACAAACAAACAATGCGCTCATCCACAACATTGATAAGTATAATAATTATTGTATCTCTCAAATATGAACATTGACAAGTGTGAAATGCATGCACCAAGACAGAAGTTAAATTGTGTGTCGACCCACATTGTTAACTTATGGTATAATGGCGCAGGGAGGAGTGATGAATATGTGTGTGCGTTAAAGAACCAAATGCTGCCCGCGGCCAGTGACGGACTTCTACGTCACACACCACTAACATTGAGTGGCTGCTGCCAACACACTGTCAATGACACTGACTCAACTCTAGCCACTTTAATAATGGGAATTGATGGGAAATGATGTAAATATATCACTAGCCACTTTAAACAATGCTACCTTATATAATGTTACTTACCCTACATTATTCATCTCATCTCATGTTGTCCAAGATGGCGTAGCAGTAAGTCGTCCTGTCTCGTCGTGTCCCTTGTATATATCGTCTATTTTTCGTTTTTTTACATATTTTTCTTCAAAAACATTTTGCTAAACCTAAGCCTCCAAATACTCTCCTGCAACCCGCCTCACCCAATGTAGCTATTTTTCCTAAAGTATTTATATTTACTTCAGAAACGGAACC
This sequence comes from Oncorhynchus tshawytscha, assembly GCF_018296145.1. Lineage (NCBI taxonomy): Eukaryota > Metazoa > Chordata > Actinopteri > Salmoniformes > Salmonidae > Oncorhynchus > Oncorhynchus tshawytscha. Next base: position 18,295,540 of record NC_056441.1, on the reverse strand, counting down.
CCTCAACTGAAGCTAGCCAGCTAACCACCAGCTATGCTAGCGGTCTTCAGCTAACCGGTCATCAGCTAAGCTAACCTTTAGCTTGGAAAGCTCTCGCCAGCTCGAACAACGCGACTCTAACCAGAGCATAACGGACCTATTTATTTTTCATCCCTGGATTCCCACCGCAAACGGAACATTTTTCAGCTGGATCTTCACAACTAGCTATCTAGATAAACCGCAACCACGGATGATTACTCCTGGCTAGCGCTTCCACCCACTTAGCGTGAAGCTAGCCCGGCCAGCGCACCTGTACTACCACCGTAGCATACTCCTGGGCTACAATACCCGGGCCCACGACCGGTCTATTGATGTCACCGCACGAAGAGGAATAAACAGACTCACCCCATCGCGACGTCCCCCAAAGGCCAACTCTCTAGCCCTCGCTATCTCCCTGCTTGCTAAACTCGGCCTGCTAACTGCTAGCTTGTCTAGCCCCGGTCCGCTAACTGCTACCTTGTTTAGCCCGGGCCTACGAACTGTTAGCTTGTTAGCACAGGCCTGCTAACTGCTAGCTTGTCTAGCCCGGGCCTACGAACTGTTAGCTTGTTAGCACAGGCCTGCTAACTGCTAGCTTGTCTAGCCCGGGCCTACGAACTGTTAGCTTGTTAGCACAGGCCTGCTAACCGTCTGAATCGCCGCGTCCCAAACACTCACCGGACCCATATTTACTTTCTATCTCTTCTTGATTTTTAATCTGTTTATACCTTTCCGGAAACCTGCCTCACCCAATGTGATACGGAGTCGCTATTATTTTTAATTTTTAGAACACACTCAAGAACCTCCAGAAGCTAACCAGCTAACTAGCTACAAGCTATTTAGTCATTGTTAACTTTTTTTCAACCTGGATAACACTCGCCAGTCCAGCTTCCCTGCCCCATCCACCGCTGCACCCTGGACACTGATCTCTTGGCTACATAGCTGATGCACTCTGGACTGTCCATTAATCATGGTACTCCATTCTGCTTGTTTATGTTTTATCTGTCGGCCCCGTTGCCTAGTCAACGCCATTTTACCTGCTGTTGTTGTGCTAGCTGATTAGCTGTTGTCTCACCTACTGTTTAAGCTAGCTTTCCCAATTCAACACCTGTGATTACTGTATGCCTCGCTGTATGTCTCTCTCAAATGTCAATATGCCTTGTATACTGTTGCTCAGGTTAGTTATCATTGTTCTAGTTCACAATGGAGCCCCTAGTTCTACTCTTCATACCCCTGATAACTCCTTTGTCCCACCTCCCACACATGCGGTGACCTCACCCATTACAACCAGCATGTCCAGAGATACAACCTCTCTCATCATCACCCAGTGCCTGGGCTTACCTCCGCTGTACCCGCACCCCACCATACCCCTGTCTGTGCATTATGCCCTGAATATATTCTACCATGCCCAGAAACCTGCTCCTCTTATTCTCTGTCCCCAAAGCTCTAGGCGACCAGTTTTGATAGCCTTTAGCCGCACCCTCATACTACTCCTTCTCTGTTCCGCGGGTGATGTGGAGGTAAACCCAGGCCCTGCATGTCCCCAGGCACCCTCATTTGTTGACTTCTGTGATCGAAAAAGCCTTGGTTTCATACATGTCAACATCAGAAGCCTCCTCCCTAAGTTTGTTTTACTCACTGCTCAAGCACACTCTGCTAACCCTGATGTCCTTGCTGTGTCTGAATCCTGGCTCAGGAAAGCCACCAAAAATTCATAGATTTCCATACCCAACTATAACATCTTCCGTCAAGATAGAACTGCCAAAGGGGGAGGAGTTGCAGTCTACTGCAGAGATAGCCTGCAAAGTAATGTCATACTTTCCAGATCCATACCCAAACAGTTCGAACTACTAATTTTGAAAATTACTCTCTCCAGAAATAAGTCTCTCACTGTTGCCGCCTGCTACCGACCCCCCTCAGCTCCCAGCTGTGCCCTGGACACCATTTGTGAATTGATCGCCCCCCATCTAGCCTCAGAGTTTGTTCTGTTAGGTGACCTAAACTGGGATATGCTTAACACCCCGCCAGTCCTACAATCTAAGCTAGATGCCCTCATTCTCACACAAATCATCAAGGAACCCACCAGGTACAACCCTAACTCTGTAAACAAGGGCACCCTCATAGACGTCATCCTGACCAACTGGCCCTCCAAATACACCTCCGCTGTCTTCAACCAGGATCTCAGCGATCACTGCCTCATTGCCTGTATCCGCTACGGAGCCGCAGTCAAACGACCACCCCTCATCACTGTCAAACGCTCCCTAAAACACTTATGTTAGCAGGCCTTTCTAATCGACCTGGCCCGGGTATCCTGGAAGGACATTGACCTCATCCCGTCAGTTGAGGATGCCTGGTCATTCTTTAAAAGTAAAAGTAACTTCCTCACCATTTTAGATAAGCATGCTCCGTTCAAAAAATGCAGAACTAAGAACAGATACAGTCCTTGGTTCACCCCAGACCTGACTGCCCTCGACCAGCACAAAAACATCCTGTGGCGGACTGCAATAGCATCGAATAGTCCCTATTATAGCAGATGTTCTGAAAGAGCTGCAAAACCTGGACCCGTACAAATCAGCTGGGCTTGACAATCTGGACCCCCTATTTCTGAAACTTTCGCCGCCATTGTCGCAACCCCTATTACCAGCCTGTTCAAACTCTCTTTCATATCGTCTGAGATCCCCAAGGATTGGAAAGCTGCCGCAGTCATCCCCCTCTTCAAAGCGGGAGACACCCTGGACCCAAACTGTTACAGACCTATATCCATCCTGCCCTGCCTATCTAAGGTCTTCGAAAGCCAAGTCAACAAACAGGTCACTGACCATCTCGAATCCCACCGTACCTTCTCCGCTGTGCAATCTGGTTTCCGAGCTGGTCACGGGTGCACCTCAGCCACACTCAAGGTACTAAACGATATCATAACCGCCATCGATAAAAGACAGTACTGTGCAGCCGTCTTCATTGACCTTGCCAAGGCTTTCGACTCTGTCAATCACCATATTCTTATCGGCAGACTCAGTAGCCTCGGTTTTTCGGATGACTGCCTTGCCTGGTTCACCAACTACTTTGCAGACAGAGTTCAGTGTGTCAAATCGGAGGGCATGCTGTCCGGTCCTCTGGCAGTCTCTATGGGGGTGCCACAGGGTTCAATTCTCGGGCCGACTCTTTTCTCTGTATATATCAATGATGTTGCTCTTGCTGCGGGCGATTCCCTGATCCACCTCTACGCAGACGACACCATTCTGTATACTTTCGGCCCGTCATTGGACACTGTGCTATCTAACCTCCAAACAAGCTTCAATGCCATACAACACTCCCTCCGTGGCCTCCAACTGCTCTTAAACGCTAGTAAAACCAAATGCATGCTTTTCAACCGATCGCTGCCTGCACCCGCATGCCCGACTAGCATCACCACCCTGGATGGTTCCGACCTTGAATATGTGGACATCTATAAGTACCTAGGTGTCTGTCTAGACTGCAAACTCTCCTTCCAGACTCATATCAAACATCTCCAATCGAAAATCAAATCAAGAGTCGGCTTTCTATTCCGCAACAAAGCCTCCTTCACTCACGCCGCCAAGCTTACCCTAGTAAAACTGACTATCCTACCGATCCTCGACTTTGGCGATGTCATCTACAAAATGGCTTCCAACACTCTACTCAGCAAACTGGATGCAGTCTATCACAGTGCCATCCGTTTTGTCACTAAAGCACCTTATACCACCCACCACTGCGACCTGTATGCTCTAGTCGGCTGGCCCTCGTTACATATTCGTCGCCAGACCCACTGGCTCCAGGTCATCTACAAGTCCATGCTAGGTAAAGCTCCGCCTTATCTCAGTTCACTGGTCACGATGGCAACACCCATCCGTAGCACGCGCTCCAGCAGGTGTATCTCACTGATCATCCCTAAAGCCAACACCTCATTTCGCCGCCTTTCGTTCCAGTACTCTGCTGAAGTTGGAGTTGGAGACTTTTATCTCCCTCACCAACTTCAAACATCAGCTATCTGAGCAGCTAACCGATCGCTGCTGCTGTACATAGTCTATTGGTAAATAGCCCACCCATTTTCACCTACCTCATCCCCATACTGTTTTTATTTATTTACTTTTCTGCTCTTTTGCACACCAATATCTCTACCTGTACATGACCATCTGATCATTTATCACTCCAGTGTTAATCTGCAAAATTGTAATTATTCGCCTACCTCCTCATGCCTTTTGCACACATTGTATATAGACTCCCCCCTTTGTTTTCTACTGTGTTATTGACTTGTTAATTGTTTATTCCATGTGTAACTCTGTGTTGTCTGCTCACACTGCTATGCTTTATCTTGGCCAGGTCGCAGTTGCAAATGAGAACTTGTTCTCAACTAGCCTACCTGGTTAAATAAAGGTGAAAAAAAAAATATATATATGCATACGTATATACTGTACTCTATATCATCGACTGCATCCTTATGTAATACATGTATCACTAGCCACTAACTATGCCACTTGGTTTACATACTCATCTCATATGTATATACTGTACTCGATATCATCTACTGTATCATCTACTGTATCTTGCCTATGCTGCTCTGTACCATCACTCATTCATATATCCTTATGTACATATTATTTATCCCCTTACACTGTGTATAAGACAGTAGTTTTTTGGAATTGTTAGTTAGATTACTTGTTCGTTATTACTGCATTGTCGGAACTAGAAGCACAAGCATTTCGCTACACTCGCATTAACATCTGCTAACCATGTGTATGTGACAAATAAAATTTGATTTGATTTGAAGACTCGAGGCTGTAAATCGCTGCCAAAGGTGCTTAAGCAAAGCACTGAGTAAAGGGTCTGAATAATTACGTAAATTGTATTTGTAATAAATTAGCAAAAATGATGGGGTATTGTGTCATGAGGGGAAAAAAACAATTGAATCAATTTTAGAATAAGGCTGTAACGTAACAAAATGTGTAAAAAGTCAAGGGGTCTGGATACTTTCCGAATGCACTGTATATCAACGAATTGGCGAGGGCACTAGAACAGTCTGCAGTATCTGGCCTCACCCTATTACAATCTGAAGTCAAATGTCTACTGTTTGCTGATGATCTGGTGATTCTATCCCCAACCCAGGAGGGCCTACAGCAGAATCTAGATCTTCTACACAGATTCTGTCAGACCTGGGCCCTGACAGTGAATCTCAATAAGATACAAATAATGGTGTCCCAAAAAAGGTCCAGTTGCCAGGACCACAAATAGAAATTCCGTCTAGACACTGTTACCCTAGAGGACACAAAAAAACTACACATACCTTTCCCTAAACATCAGCGCCACAGGTAACTTCCACAAAGCTGTGAACCATCTGAGAGACAAGGCAAGAAGGGCCTTCTACGCCATCAAAAGGAACATAAAATTTGACATACCAATTAGGATCTGGCTAATTGCCCTTTATGGTTTTGAGGTCTGGGGTCCGCCCGCCATCCAATATTTCACAAAATGGGACAAACACCAAATTGAAACTGCATGCAGAATTCTGCTAAAATATCCTCAGTGTACAACGTAAAACAATCAATAATGCATGCAGAGCAGAATTAGGCCGATACCTGCTAATGATCAAAATTTAGAAAAGAGACGTTAAATTCTACAACCACCTAAAAGGAAGCGATTCCCATACCTTCCATAAAAAGCCATCACCTACAGATATATGAAGAAGAAGAGTCCCCTAATCAAGATGATCCTGGAGCTCTATTTACAAACACACAAACAGACTCCACAGAGCCCCAGGACAGCAACACAATTAGACCCAACCAAATCAAGAGAAAACAAAAATATATTTATTTCCAATGTGTCAAGTAATTAACAAAAACACTGAGCAAACTAGAATGCTATTTGGCACTAAACAGAGCGAACACAGTGTCAGACCTGGCTCTCAAGAGAAGACATGCTCTTGAGGTGGAAACTGACATGCAATTCCTAATCTCCTGCCAAATGTATGACCATATTCGACACAGATTTCCCTCAGCTTACACAGACCCACAAAGAATTGAAAACAAATCCGATTTTGATAAACTCCCATGTCTATTGGGTGAAATACCACAGTGTGCCATCACAGCAGCAATATCTGTAAATTGTTGCCACAAGAAAAGGGCAACTGGTGAAGAACAAACACCATTGTAAATAGAACCCATGTTTATTTATTTTCCCTTTCGAACTTTAACTATTTGCACATCACTACAACACTGTATGTAGTAGCCATAATGTGGCATTTGAAATGTCTCTATTCCTTTGAAACCTTTGAGTGTAATGTCAACAGTTCATTTTTTGCTTTATATATATATATATATATATTTCACTTGCTTTGGTAATGTAATCATGTGTTTCCCATGCCAATAAAGCTCTTTGAATTGAATTAATAGAGAGAGCTTCAAACAAACACACTGGGTATAGGTGACTGTACTAGACAGTGTGGATGGGTACATACTTTAAATGTTTTCATGCCATGGCAACATGAGTAGATATTCAATTGAGGCAGAGAAACAAGTAATAGCACAATAGCACACCGTCTCACTCAATTCAATATACCAATGCAGTCTATTACAAAAACAACCTTTAACTTATCCCTGACAGAACTATCTGAAAATCAATTGAGAGATAGCCAAATAACTTTTTACTCCCAAGACATATTGCATAGACCTATGGACCTTTTTTTCTAAAAGCATTGATAACATTCCATATGGACACTTTTGTTAACGTCAACAAGTTCTCTACGTCCACAACATACTTTCTACATGTTACGAGAGACAGATGATTATTTAGGATAGGCAAGTGCATTATGTCTGGGCTATACGTAGAATGTTGATGTTGCAGCATCACAATGGCATCCAGGCTTCCAGGTTGCAGCTTGGGGTCAGACAGTCCTATGTTCAATCAGGCCAATATAGTTTAGTTAGCTAGTGGCCCATGTTTTTCTAGAGGACCCCACACTTGCCAATTTTTCCTTAAGACCACCATTATTAGACAAATATGAATAATTCTGAGAATTTATCAGCACTGTATGTTTGTTAGCTAGTTAGCCAGACAGTTTTAGAGGAATGATTCCTGCAATTGACTGTAAAATTAACTGCCAATTTGCCAATATTCCATTTAAGCAATACAGTCAATCCACAGCCATTCGCTGGCTCAAATCAGTTAATGATAAGACTTAAACAAGTTGTAAATGCAACCAGTGCTGCTATTGTATCATATAATAGCACATATAATAGCACTCTCACAAGATTATGACTCCACTGCCATTGATTTTAATTAGACTGGTTTGGATTTCTCCCTGACCAATATGGCTGCCGTTTCAATCATTCTGAAACTTTGAGAGTGAATGACACAAAAGGAACCAACACTTTTCACTCCATTTTTCCTGTTGGGCAATGCTATACATCACAGTGTGTTTAGATTTAAGCGCACATACTGGTGCAGTTATGCTGCGTTCAAAACAACTGGGAATTCAGAAAAACGAGGTCAAATCATGACGTCAGTTATCTTCCGGTCGGAGAGTCGGAGCTCCAGAAAGAGGCCAGAGTTCCCGAGTTGGAAAATCGAGTTGGATGACTGTTCAAATAGATTTTTCCCTGTCGGAATATGTTTTGTACCCCCAAAGTTCCCAGATGTTTTGAACGCACTTACAGTTGAAGTCGGAAATTTACATACACCATGGCCAAATACAAACTCAGTTTTTCACAATTCCTGACATCTAATCCAAGTAAAAATTCCCTGTTTTAGGTCACTTTATTTTAAGTGGTGATACTAAGAACGTGAAATGTCAGAATAACAGTAGAAAGAATGATTTATTTCAGCTTTTATTTATTTCATCACATTCCCAGTGGGTCAGAAGTTTACACAATTAGTATTTGGTAGCATTGCCTTTACATTTAACTTGGGTCACATGTTTTGGGTAGCCTTCCACAACAAGTTGGGTAAATTCTGGCCCATTCCTCCTGACAGAACTGATGTAACGGAGTCAGGATTGTAGGCCTCCTTGCTCGCACACACTTTTTCAGTTCTGCCCACAAATTTTCTATAGGATTGACGTCTGGGCTTTGTGATGGCCACTCCAATACCTTGACTTTGTTGTCCTTAAGCCATTTTGCCACAACTTGGGAAGTATGCTTGGGGTCATTGTCCATTTGGAAGACCCACTTGAGACCAAGATTTAACTTCCTGACTGATGCCTTGAGATATATGTGGATATATTGAAGCAACGTCTCCTTCCTCATAATGCCATCGATTTGGTGAAGCGCACCAGTCCCTCCTGCAGCAAAGCACCCCCACAACATGATGCTGCCACCCCTGTGCTTCACGGCTGGGATGGTGTTCTTCGGCTTGCAAGCCTTCCCCCTTTTCCTCCAAACATAATGATGGTCATTATGCCCAAACAGTTCTATTTTTGTTTCATCAGACCAGAGGACATTTCTCCAAAAGGTACGATCTTTGTTCCCATGTGCAGTTGCAAACTGTAGTCTGGCTTTTTATGGCGGTTTTGGAGCAGAGGCTTCTTCCTTGCTGAGTGGCCTTTCAGGTTATGTTGATAAAGCACTCATTTTATTGTGGATATAGATACTTTGTACCAGTTTCTTCCAGCATCTTCACAAGGTCCTTTGCTGTTGTTCTGGGATTTATTTGCACTTTTGACACCAAAGTATATTCATCTCTAGGAGACAGAACGCATCTCCTTCCTGAGCGGTATGACAGCTGCGTGGTCCGATGGTGTTTATACTTGCATACGATTGTTTGTACAGATGAATGTGGTACCTTCAGGAATTTGGAAATTGCTCCCAAGGATGAACCAGACTTGTGGAGGTCTACAATTGTTTTTCTGAGTTCTTGGCAGATTTCTTTTGATTTTCCCATGATGTCAAGCAAAGAAGCACTGAGTTTGAAGGTAGGCCTTGAAATACATCCACAGGTACACCTCCAATTGACTTCTAAAGCCATGACATCATTTTATGGAATTTTCCAAGCTGTTTAAAAGCACAGTCAACTTAGTGTATGTAAACTTCTGACCCACTGGAAATTGTGATGCAGTGAATTATAAATGAAATAATCTGTCTGTAAACAATCGTTGGAAAAATTACTTGTGTCATGCACAAAGTAGATGTCCTTGCCAAAACTATAGTTTCTTAACAAGAAATTTGTGGAGTGGTTGAAAAACGAGTTTTAATGACCTAAGTGTATGTAAACTTTCTACTTCAACTGTAAGTCGGACGTTGTATATTTACGAGTTCCCATTTCCAAGTTCCCAGTTGTTTTGAACGCGGCAACAGTGTCGAGAACGAGCCGAGCACTTTCTCAAATCCAAATCATGGAATCTAGTTGATGATCCTGCTATAGGTTACCTAGAGTAAATCTAGTTATGCCCAGTGGCAATTTTAACATGTAAATCTTGGTGGGAATAAAACATTTAAAAAAGTGGGATGCATGCCAGCAAAGCCACTGCACAACACAAAATGAAATAATACATTAATTGCACTATAACGGTGACAAACAGTGAACAAACTGTTAGGGCCTACATAAAACTGTCCCGACAGCAGTCCCAACATATTACCACTGCTACACCTGGCTATCAGCGGAGCCTTGTCTGGCAGCGAAACAGTTCATTTGGACTAATTTACTTTTTTTTTGTTTTAAGCTGATATGGCTGACTTGCTTAAACAAATGTAGTATCTAATGGCAATTGAGATGAACAAACTATGGCATAAGGGGACGACAAGCAGATAAGAGGCAATCCGTAATTTTGATTAAGACATTAATGAGCGAGCTAGGATGGACGTAGTCATTATAACTATTTGTTTAGCACTTTTGAAATGTACAGCGACAGAATTCAGAACATGGGCCGTTCTTACAGTATTCTCCCTGTACACCAATTCAGAACCATAGGATAAATAAAGGGGCATATAAGGAGACAATGAAAGCTCTTACAATATTCAATGATTACATTTCTCTAAAGGTTATAGGCTAACGTTACAGTAGAACAGCCAGAACTTTAGGTGAAATTAAGAGGGATAAAAATACCAAATGATTAGGTGGAGGTACATGGGCAACGAACATCTTACGACACAACATACACTTAGTATTACTTTCTTAGCTACAGTATACATATCTCCCTGGCATATTACATCATTTCTGCAGCAGCATAGAATACATTTTTTGGGACGCACCTTGTTGTGCTGTGCTCACTTGAACAGGAATGTGGCGCGGCAGTCCTTCGTGGGCAAATTTTGTCATCAGTCTGGCATTCTCTGGATTTATGGTGCTTTCAAAACAACTGGGAGCTCGGAGAAAAACAAGGTTGAATCACGATGACGTCATTGATCTTCAGGTCATAGCTCTAGAAAGAGGACGGATTTACAATTCCAAGTTGGATGACCGTTCGAAACGTATTTTCCCAGTCGGAGCTCGTTAACTCTCGACTTCCCCGTTTCCTTGATCTTACTGAAGTCAAGTTTTCGTAGTTCCGAGTTAACAGTTGTTTTGAGTGCAGCACAAATCATGCTTCATTGAAAACATGGCCAATGTTGAATGTTTATCATATTCTATTTCTGTTGTTTTTTTAGTTGAGAGATGTTTACACAAAGTAATGAGACTGGGTGTGTAAGTATGCCTCCAGGATAATATGGTAAAGTTGTCCTTGTTTATCAACAAGCCCTGAAACAAATAATTAAGTCCAAGGTCATCCAAAATCCATCAGATAAACCATTTTTAATTAAACCTGCAAAGCTGATACCAAATTCATTTAAAAAAATTATTAGCACATTGGGAGCGAGAGACTGTTAAAGAGAGGGAGAGAGAGACTGAAAGAGAGAGGAAACCCAATTTTGATAAACTCCCATATGTACTGGGTGAAATACCACAGTGTGACATCACAGCAGCAGGATTTGTGACCTGTTGCCACAAGAAAAGGTCAACCAGTGTAGAACAAACACCATTGTAAATACAACCCATATTTATGCTAATTTATTTTCCCCTTTGTACCTTAACCATTTGTACATCATTACAATACTGTATATACAGTCATATGAAAAAGTTTGGGCACCCCTGACAGTTTCCATGACTTCCATTTATAAATAATTGGGTGTTGGATCAGCAATTTCATTTTGATCTATCAAATAACTGATGGACACAGTAATATTTCAGTAGTAAAACGAGGTTTATTGGATTAACAGAAAATGTGCAATATGCATCAAAACAAAATTAGACAGGTGCATAAATTTGGGCACCACAATAGAAAAATCACATCAATATTTAGTAGAGCCTCCTTTTGTTAAAATAACAGCCTCTAGACACTTCCCATAAGCCTCTAATGAGTTTCTGGATTCTGGATGAAGGTATTTTGGACCATTCCTCCTTACAAAACATCTCCAGTTCAGTTAGGTTTGATGGTTGCCGAGCATGGACAGCCCGCTTCAAATCATCCCACAGATTCTCAATGATATTCAGGTCTGGGGACTGGAATGGCCATTCCAGAACATTGTACTTGTTCCTCTGCATAAATGCCCGGGTAGATTTTGCGCAGTGTTTTGGGTCATTGTCTTGTTGAAATATCCAGCCCCGGCGTAACTTCAACTTTGTGACTGATTCTTCAACATTATTCCCAAGAATCTGCTGATGTTGAGTGGAATCCATGCGACCCTCAACTTTAACATGATTCCCAGTACCGGCACTGGCCACACAGCCCCACAGCATGATGGAACCCCCACCAAATTTTACTGTGGGTAGGAAGTGTTTTTCTTGGAATGCTGTGTTCTTTTGTCACCATGCATAACATCCCTTGTTATGACCAAATAACTCAATCTTTGTTTCATCAGTCCACAGCACCTTATTCCAAAATGAAGCTGGCTTGTCCAAATGTGCGTTTGCATTCCTCAAGCGACTCTGTTTGTGGTGTGTGTGCAGGAAAGGCTTCTTCTGCATCACTCTCCCATACAGCTTCTCCTTGTGCAAAGTGCGCTGAATTGTTGAACGATGCAGTGACACCATCTGCAGCAAGATGATATTGTTGGTCTTTGGAGGTGGTCTGTTTTTGACCGTTCTCACCATCCTTCGCCTCTCCGATATTTTACTTGGCCTGCCACTTCTGGCCTTAACAAGAACTGTGCCTGTGGTCTTCCATTTCCTCACTATCTTCCTCACAGTGGACACTGACAGCTTAAATCTCTGCGATAGCTTTTTGTAGCCTTCCTCTAAACCATAATGTTGAAGAATCTTTGTTTTCAGGTCATTTGAGAGTTATTTTGAGGCCCCCATGTTGCCACTCTTTAGAGGAGAGTCAAAGAGAACAACCACTTGCAATTGGCCACCTTAAATACCTTTTCTCATGATTGGATGCACTTGTCTATGAAGTTCAAGGCTTAATGAGCTCACCAAACCAATTGTGTGTTCCAATTAATCAGTGCTAAGTAGTTACAGGTATTCAAATCATCAGAATGACAAGGGTGCCCACATTTTTGCATAGCCTATTTTTCACATCTGATTTAATTTCATACAACTTAATATTGCTACACTAAAAATATTTGTCTGGACAATACCCCAGTACTCAGCTTTTATTCGAAAATTAATGGCAACCCACTGTGTGATGGCAATCAGCTTCTGTGACGACAAAGTAAATTATTATGCAGCCTCAGAGGGGTGCCCAAACTTTTTCATACCGATTGTATACATAATAAGACATTTGTATGTCTTTATTATTTTGTAACATCTGTGAGTGGAATGTTTACTGTTCATATTTATTGTTTATTTTACTTTTGTATATTATCTACCTCACTTGCTTTGGCAATGTTAAAATATGTTTCCCATGCCAATAAAGCCCATTGAACTGAATTGAGAGGACTGTGTGAAAGAGAGAGAGAGTGAGATGCTCACTCACATACAGCTTATGCAGCTAGTTCTACTACTGTACAACTCACACACATAACATGAATATCAATGTATATAGGCATAATCACTGATCATACTTCCCTTTTGTATTGGTTTGCATCACAGTCACGGGGGAAATGGTAGGCTCAGTTAATTTGATTTTGTTAATCTAAACCCAAATAATGTATCTCTATGATTCAAAGTATATAGGTATTATTGCATGTTGACTAACCAATCGCAGTGAAATTAGATTAAATATAGTCATGATCAGTTTCATATATTTCAATCATGTAAATTTAGTAGATTGGCTTGACAGTGGCATTGGCGTTGTCGCTTGGCTAGCAAGCGAAACTTGACGTTACACATCGTTTACTTTTGGGAAAACTGCTCCAGACACTTGCCAGCTAGCTATCCTTAGTTCAAATAGCCCAAAGAAAAAGTTTGTAATAATATGAAGCTGAAATTATAAACTATAAAGTATAAACCCACCATAGTGATGTCGACGAAGAAGTTATGAAAATGTCCCAGGCGAAGGTTCTTGGTTGAACGTGAACGCGCATTGGACTGTGGTTCCACATTGAATCACACGCCCACTGCGACGTATTGCACCGCCCTCCGGTGAAATAAAGACTGTCCGGCAAGAGAGTAGCCCCTCTAGTAATTTAATAGGATCTCCATGGGACAGCCATAGATTAAGTTGTACGGATAAGAGTCAACATGTTCTTCTATAGCTTTCATCCAAGTCTTGTGGTTGTCATAAGTGGCCTAAATAGTCTAAATGGCTTCCTCTTCCTGGCTCCTTTCCTTTAATGTTTTTTATTCAGCTGCACTGATCTGAAAATACAGGACAGACAGATTGAAGCGATATGACAGAAGCATATGAGGGGGATTTGCTCTCATCCATTTTCTTATTTTGGTTTGCATATGATCGTTGATAAATCGTTATTTTAACATAAAATTGTCCTTAATGATTGAAAATAATACAAGGGGAGGAAGCAAGCTTGACTATTGAGATGCACCCCATATTGTCAATCATCTTGCCATGTACTATCTGCTAATTGCAAATAGGGGTAGGTGTGCACTGGAACTAAATCTGACTAAAGTCAGCGGTTATTTTACCAGTAAACAATACATGCTGTCTGTGCGGGGGAAAGTCAGCAAAGAAAGACCCATCCGCTCCTATAGCGCAGTCAAATAATTGTATATATATATATATATATTTTTTTTTTTATATGCGTGGTTTGGTTTTACACCAGTTTTAACAGGTTCAAAATAATCACACAATTTCAGACCAGGAGCGTGCACGTACCAAAGGAAACAGAGCGCGCGCGCCTCATTATCATATTCAAACGAACTGCAGTCGGCAGACCCGCGAAATAGAGCACTCGGTGAAGAATAGCCTGCTCATGCGGCACTAACGAATTGCCAGCTGGAAGGATAAATAATCCGATACAAAAGGTAAAACACGTAGGCTTACTATGCCTTTTATTAGAGATAAACATGCTTTTAGTGTTGTGAAAAAGTCAAGTTTCCCATGTATTGACTCTGGTGCGTTTGCAACGGTTTAAATGCCAAACAAACCTGTGGAATGCAATCACCATTTCTCCAGTATTGTTCTGTATTTCAAGAGCGTGGCCATTTGTATCTGTTTGCAAAATGTGTTTTATTGCAGGCGGTCTAACCTCGGCTTCCTCAATTTCGTTTCAGCCTAGGGTTGGGCCTCAAAAGGAACTCCTGAGGGGCTGCAGTGGTTCAAGGATCTTCACATCCATACCCACACATGTAGTCAGAGCTGGCCCTAGTCTTTTGGGGTCAACCGAAGCTAGGCTGAACACATTACATTTTTAACAATGTTTATTTCATGATAAAAGCTAGTTAATTTCATCTGGCATGTAGCCCAGTTTCATAATATTATTTTATGTCCCAGCTGCTTGATGTAGTTTAAGTAATCATGAAAAAACAGGTTTAAGGGAATTCCCCCTCCCCCGGCCAGCTATTAGTGCTATTGATCACTGTGGCACCATCTCGCCTTCTGAAAGTTCTATTCCCAGCCTATTGTAATACGTCACAAGGCCTGCTTCGCTATTGTTGGAAATGAGACCTGCCCACGTTGCTGGTAGTTGAAATGTAAACAACAATTACTCATGGAACGCTGAGGTTGTCCCATTGTTTCCTATAGGAAAATATAAGTTTGTCTGTATTTTGCCAAATCTCGCAGTGTATATATATTTCTTTTAATTGTCATGATTAACATGGTGTCCAATCTCTTATGTAATACTGGGCAGTGTACTCCGTTAAACGCTAGCCCTGAAATACCCTTTGCCATTGGATCGCTGTGCTCCCCCTATCCAGCATGGATAGGCATGCTGGTATATTTTGCCAAATATCTCGCAATGTGTAGTAGGGTCACTTTAGTAGGGTGCCACATGAGTGTTTACTTTGACGTTCTTCTCTAAGCAGTTGCGGTTTGCTGTTGTGACAAAATGCCTGGTCTGAACTGTTGGTTGTCTTTGGTTGAACACTGTCCCTTTAGGGAAATGTGTCTTGAATCTCAAACATTGTTGAATGTATTTATGCACTGTAAATCATGAGCAATATCGCAAACTGTGGATGGGACAAATTTACATTTCATACAGTTAAGATTAATAGCGGGGTTGAACGATTTCTGGGGTCTGGCGGTTTGGTATACATGGGATCAAATAATCTTTGTCACATGCTTTGTAAACAACTGGTGTGGAATTACGGTGAAATGCTTACAATACGAGCATTGCTAGCTATTTGATTAACTTTGCTAGCTCATGAGAACATTGCCATCTAAAGTAAATTTCACAAAATGATGGCGAAGCTGTTTCTTACCAAATATGTACCTACTTTAGTAATGTCATCGTATTCCCAAGCCTCTATAGTGTAATTTAAATGAGTCAATAGCCCATGTTCTACTTTTACGCATCATAATGGTTGCGGCATTGATAACAAAGGCAACGTTGTGACTGAGGTGCAACCATGAATATGCAGCTGGATTTATTGTGGAGTTGGTTGTTGGAAATAAAATGTAACATGACATGTAGCCTCAAATTTAATTAGAATTATAACAAAGTAAACAGTTAACTAGGCAAGTTGAAGCTTAAAATCAAAGCAGAGGTTGGAATGGCAGTATTTTTAATTAGAGAATTTAGACGTGAGCTAGCTTCTTTTGACACTGTTTCCTCTAGACAAACTTGCATAGCAACCGGATATTAACGTGTTTGGTGGAGAGAATTAGTTCCAATACTTGGATAATCCTTGTGATTGGAGGATAGCTGTGAGGGTTATGGGATCAGGATTAATTTGTGCAAATGCAGCCCACAATTCGAGCATCCCATTGGTTCCTGCATGAACTGCCCCCTGCTGACCGTGAGGTAGTCATACTTGTGGCTCTTTTGCATGTGTCAAAGGGGAAATAAGTTATACTTTGCCCCCCTCCCCTGTCATTTACAGAACTGCAGGAATATGGTGCCTGACAGGCTGGGGCTAAGGACACTGTCTACCAGCCGCTCCCCCTCAGGAGACAAAAGATTTGTCATGAGTCCTCAGATCCATGGTACCGGAGTGCCAAGTCTAGGTCCAAGAGGCTTCTAAACAGCTTCTACCCCCAAGCCATAAGACTCCTGAACATCTAGTCAAATGGCTACCCAGACTATTTGCATTGCCCCTCCCCTCTCCACTCTTGTCTTCTATGCATAGTCATTTTAATAACTTTACCTACATGTACATACTACCTCAACTAACCGCTGCCCCCACACATTGACTCTGTACCGGCACCTCCTGTGTATGTGTTTTTTTATCATTTTTACTGCTGCGCTTTATTTGTTTTATCTCTTATTATTCCATTTTTTTTTTAGAAACTGCACTGTTGGTTAGGGGCTCGTAAGTAAGCATTTCACTGTAGTGTTTGGCGCATGTGACTAATAAAATGAATCTAGACCACGATCAGCTGCTTTGTCTTGCTGACATTGAGGGAGAGGTTGTCAACACTGCCAGGTCTGTCTCATCGTCGGTTGTCAGGCCTATATCACTATTGTGTTGTCAAACGTAATGATGTTGGCGTTGTGCGCGGCCACGCAGTCATAGGTGAACAGAGTCCAGGAGGAGGATTAAGCACACTCCTGAGGGGGCAACAACCCATCTGCCACGCTGACCCTCATAACCTGGGGGCATCCCATCAGGAAGTCCAGGATCCATTTGCAGAGGGAGGTGTTCAGTCCCAGGGTGCCAAGCTTAGTGATGAGTTTGGAGGGCATTATGGTGTAGAACACTGAGTGGGAAGGGGCAGTGTAGAATGTGTTATCTGTTGGGGCGGTATGCGAATTGGCGTGGTTCCAAGGTGTCTGGGAGGATGGTGCCTGTTTTTAAAGACTTTCATGATTGCAGATGGGAACAGGGACTATGGTAGTTTTGAAACGTGTAGGTATTACAGACTTGGTCAGGGAGGTTGACAATGTCTGTGAAGACACTTGTTAGCTGGTCAGCTCATGCGCAGAGTAAGCATTCTGGCTTTCTGAATGATAACCTATTTAAAGTTCTTAATCACATCGGGTACGGAGAGCGTGATAAGTCTTCCAAAACAGCTGGTACGCTCATGCATGGTTCAGTGTTGCTCGCCTCGACATGAGCATAGAGGATGGTAGGCTCGCGTCACTGGTGCAGCTAGCAGCTGGGTTTCCCTTTTTGTAATCTGTTTGTAGTTTGTAAGCCCTGCCACATCCAAGCATCAGAACCGGTGTAGTAGGATTTTTGCTAATTTCCTGTTTTGATGATTCGTCCAGCAGGAATTCTCGTTAGTGTCCCCACTCCTTGACAGCGGGAGCTCTCGCCTTTTCGCTCTGTGCAGATGTTGCCTGTAATCCATGGCTTCTGGTTGGTATATGTGCATACAGTCACTGTGGGATGTAGTCAATGCGTATCGTCAGCCTGACTGTTGCGTGGGGGTGGCAATCCTTAACCCCGCCCGTGCCACTCCATGAAGAGTGCTTCCATGCTAACCAAACAAACACCACTGATTTTACAGATCACTGCACCTGTACATACCCCCTCTGTAAACAGCCCATCTATCTACCTACCTCATCCCCGTACTGGTATTTATTTATTTTTTTGCTCCTTTGCACCCCAGTATCTCTACCTGCACATTCATCTTCTGCCAATCTACCATTCCAGTGTTTTAATTGCTATATTGTAATTACTTTGCCACCATGGCCTATTTATTTCCTTACCTCATTACCTTACCTACCTGGTTAAATAAAGGTGAATTAAAAAATAAAATAAAATGTTTTACTTGCCAGGTTTGCACTCTTGGGATTCTGTCAATCAGCCTCATGAGGTAGTCACCTGGAATGCATTTCAATTAACAGGTGTGCCTTGTTAATTTGTGGAATTTCTTTCCCTCGTGCATTTCAGCCAACCAGTTGTTGTGACAAGGTAGGGGTGATCAACATAAGATAGCCCTATTTGGTGAAAGACAAAGTCCATATTATGACAAGAACAGCTCAAATAAGCAAAGATAAATGACAGTCCATTACTTTGACTGACCTTCATGTCTTAATCTGGAAAATTTCATTGCCGTTGCAAAAACCGTCAAGTGCTATGATGAAACTTGCTCTCATGAGGACTGCCACAGGAAAGAAAGACCCAGAGTTGGCTCTGCTGCAGAGGATACATTCATTAGTTACCAGTCTCAGAAATTGCAGCCCAAATAAGTGTTTCAGAGTTCAAGTAAGACACATCTCAACATCAATTGTTCAGAGGAGACTGAATCAGGCCTTCATGGTTGAATTGCTGCAAGGAAACCACTACTAAAGGACACCAATAAGAAGACTTGCTTGGGCCAAAAAACATGAGCAATGGACAATAGACTGGAAGTCTGTCCTTCTGGTGTGAGTCCAAATTTGCAATTTTTGGTTCCAACCTCCGTGTCTTTGTGATGCAGAGTAGGTGAACGGACCTCTGCATGTGTGGTTCCCACCATGGTGTGGTGGTGCTTTGCTGGGGACACTGTCAGTGATTTTAATAGATTTTTTAAAAAATCAAGGCACACTTAACCAGCATGGCAACCACAGCATTCTGCGATACACCATCCCATCTTGTTTCCTCTAAGTGTAATTTTGTTTGTCAGAAGGATAATGACCTGAAACACACCTCCAGGCTGTGGAAGGGCTATTTGACCAAGGAGAGTGATGGAGTGCTGTACCCGATCTGGCCTCCACAATCACCCGACCTCAACCAAATTGACATGGTGGTCCAACTCAACCCAAACAGGGAAAACAGCCAACAAGTGCTCAGCATATATGGGAACTCAGCTGGTTGAGTGCCAAGCGTTTGCAAAGGGTCGCTACTTTGAAGAATCTAAAATATTTTGATTAGTCTAATTTTTGGTCACTACATGATTCCAGATGTTGTTTCTTAGTTTTGATGTCTTCACTATTCTACAATATAAACTAAGACTGCGCTACAGGGAGACAAAACGGACAGCTGATTGTCTTCGCAGTGGCAGACCACGTGTAACATCTGAACGTCAAACCTGCGGGACAGGTACAGGATGGCAACAACTGCCCAAGTTACACCAGGAACGCACAATCCCTCCAGTGCTCAGACTGTCCGCAATAGGCTGAGAGAGGCTGGAGTGAGTTCCTCACCTGACCTCACTGGTAACGTCTCCTATGGGTACAAACCCACCGTCGCTGGACCAGACAGGACTGGCAAAGTGCTAGTCACTGACGAGTTGTGGTTTTGTCTCACCAGGGGTTATTGTCGGATTTGCGCTTATCGTTATCGTCGACAGAATGAGCCTTACACCGAGGCCTGTACTCTGGAGCGGGATCGAGGTGGAGGGTCCGTCATGGTCTGGGGCGGTGTGTCACAGCATCATCGGACTGAGCTTGCTGTGCATTACAGGGAAGACATTCTCATGTGGTACCCTTCCTGCAGGCTTATCCTGACTTGACCCTCCAGCATGATAATGCCACCACTTGCAGGATATCAGCCATACTGCTTGTTCTGTAAGACAGGCATGTCGGTGTTCTGCCATGTCCAGCGACGAGCCCGGATCTCAATCCCATTGAGCACTTCTGGGACCAGTTGGATCGGAGGGTGAGGGCTAGGGCCATTCTCTCCCCCCCACCCAGAAATGTCCAGGAACTTGCAGGTGCCTTGGTGGAAGAGTGGGTTAACATCTTACAGCAAGAACTGGCAAATCTGGTGCAGTCCACGAGGAGATGCACTGCAGTACTTAGTATCTGGTGTGGCCACCAGCTATGTTGACTTAAAAAAATAAAACAATTATCCCCCTTTTGTTCAGGGACATGTTATTTCTGTTAGTCACATGTCTGTGGAACTTGTTCAGTTTGTCTGTTGAATCTTATGTTAACAGTACAAATAAAATGAACTTCAAATCAAAACTTGTCAGACATGGTTAGCGGATGGTAATGTGAGAGTAGCTAAATGCTTGTGATTCTAGTTCTGACTGCAGTAATATCTAACAATTCTCCAACTACCTAATACACACATCTAAAGGGGTGAATGAGAATATGTACAGTTGAAGTCAGAAGTTTACCAATGCAGGAACTCAGTTTTTCACCATTCCTGACATTTAATCCTGGTGAAAATTCCCTGTCTTAGGTCAGTTAGGATCACCACTTTATTTTAAGAATGTGAAATGTCTGAATAATATAATTATTTCTTTCTTTCATCACATTCCCAGTGGGTCAGAAGTTTACACAATTAGTATTTGGTAGCATTGCCTTTACATTTAACTTGGGTCACATGTTTTGGGTAGCCTTCCACAAGCTTCCCACAATAAATTGGGTGAATTCTGGACCATTCCTCCTGACAGAGCTGGTGTAACTGAGTCAGTTTTGTAGGCATCCTTGCTTGCACACGCTTTTTCAGTTCTGCCCACACATTTTCTCTGGGATTGAGGTCAGGGCTTTTTGATGGCCACTCCAATACCTTGACTTTGTTGTCCTTAAGCCATTTTGCCACAGCTTTGGAAGTATGCTTGGGATCATTGTCCATTTGGAAGACCCATTTGCGACCAAGCTTTAACTTCCTGACTGATGTCTTGATGTTGCTTCAATATAGCCACATCATTTCGCTCCCTCATGATGCAGTCTATTTTGTGATGTGCACCAGTCCCTCCTGCAGCAAAGCACCCCCACAACATGATGCTGCCATCTCTGTGCTTCATGGTTGGGATGGTGTTCTTCGGGTTGCAAGCTTCTTCCTTTTCCTCTTAACATAACGATTCATCTGACCAGAGGACATTTCTTAAGTATGATCTTTGTCCCCATGTGCAGTTGCCAACCGTAGTCTGGCTTTTTATATGGTGGTTTTGGAGCAGTGGCTTCCTTGATGAGCGGCCTTTTCAGGTTATGTCGCTATAGGACTCGTTTTACTGTGGATATAGATACTTTTGTACCTGTTTCCTCCAGCATCTTCACAAGGTCCTTTGCTGTTCTGGAATTGATTTGCACTTTTTACACTAAAGTAAGTTCCTCTCTAGGAGACAATGCGTCTCCTTCCTGAGCGGTATGACTTCTGTGTGGTCCCATGGTGTTTATACTTGTGTACTATTGTTTGTACAGATAAATGTGGTACCTTCAGGTGTTTAGAAATTGCTCCCAAGGATGAACCAGACTTGTGGAGTCTACAATTATTTTCTGATGTCTTGGCTGATTTCTTGTGCTTTTCCGATGTCAAGCAAAGAGGCACTGAGTTGGAAGGTAGGCCTTAATATCTCCAATTGACTGAATGCGGTTCTGTCCCATCTCCCCCAGATTCCAGTCTACGATGGAGATTGACAGTCTAATGAAACAGGCAAGTAATAGACCTGTCATGACTCTCTAATCCTGCTCATGGAGAGCTATAGGATGTGCTGACTTTTGTTCTTGGCCCAGAGCTAATACACCTTATTGGGTTTTAGTGCTGGTCTGGAAAGCCTGCACATGCTGTAGTTGTCAAGGATGAAGGCAGAGCTGGTGAACATTAACTCTCTATTAAACCTATACTGTTTAGTTTTTCCTTGTTGTGAAAATGATTACACTGTACACTAAGTCTGTCTTAAATGAATACTCTTTGTCAGCAAGCTGGAGGTCAGTCAAACTTCAGTGCATAAAGTACCGGTCTGAAGTGAGCTCTAACATGGCAGTCCCGTTAGTTCCCTTAAATACTGACAAGCTAAATTTGCATGATTTAGCTTATCAGTCAATGTTTGCTATACTCATGTGACCGACCAATACCTTAAGGTTTCTTTAAGCTGGGACGTTGAAACTGAGATTTCTTTCTCGAAACAAGGTTCTGGGTGTACTGCCAAATTGCACATACTGATAGTGAGGATTCGTTCAGTCACTTGCATGAACACAGAAATTGGTTTATAGAAAAGCACAACTAAAAAAAATCACACTGACAGGTTGGGTAACATTTCTGCTGAAATGTTTCCGCTCCTGTGACTTCATTGCTCTTGAGCAAAAAAATTGCCACACAGTTCCCCTCCGAACACTGTTCTTTCTTTTGCAGGAGTTTGTCAGTGTCTGGGTCCAGGAGCCACAATTCCACAAAGATGACTTCTGGCACACACACGTTGACTATGAGATCTGTTTACATGTGAGTACTACTGCACGGCACGCTTCACTTGATGAACCTCATTAAACATTAACATCTTCAGCTTCTGAGAGATTGAGGAAGCTGTGTATTTATTGGCAACTTCTAACTTCATGACAGTCTGAAGTGGGGTAATATTGGCTATAAACCCTCTGCTAATTTGATTTACCTTCTTCCTGTGTTAAGACCAATAGCATGTGTTTTAGGAAGAAGACTTCCTCTGTGCGGAGGCGATACAGCGAGTTTGTTTGGCTCCGGCAGCGTCTGCAGGACAACACTATGCTCATGTACGTATAATCCATAGTGATAGTTCACTGTAGGCCCTCTTCACTGCATCATTTGATCACTCCTGCAATGATGTATGCACTTGTCTTTCAGGGGTTGACTATTCATACTTTTGGTCATGTGGTGTTCGACAAGCAGGTGTCCACATCTCTTTCCAAAATCATGAGCATTAATATGCAGTTAGTCGCCCCTTTGCTGCTATAACATCCTCCACTCTTCTGGGAAGGCTTTTCATTAGTGTAGAAACATTGCTGTGGGACTTGCTACCATTCGGCCACGAGCGTTAGTGAGGTCTGTCACTGATGTTGAGTGATTAGGCCTGGCTCGCAGTCGGCATTCCAATTCATTCGAAAGGTGTTTGATGGGGTTGATGTCGGCTTTGCAGGCCTGTAAGTTCTTCCACACTGATCTTGACAAACGATTTATGTATGGACCTCGCTTTGTGCATGGGGGGGCATTGTCATTCTCCCACAGTTGGAGGTACAGAATTGTCTAGAATGTCATTGTATACTGTAGCGTTAATATTTCCCTTCACTGGAACTAAGGGGCCTCTCCCCAACCATGAAACAGTTCCAGAACATTATTCCTCCACCAAATTTTAGTTTGCACTGCATTGGGGCAGGTAGCATTCTCCTGATTCATCACTCCAGAGAACGCATTTCCAAAATCCAATGATGGCAAGCTTACGCCACTCCAACCAACACTCGGTATTGTGCATGGTGATCTTGGGCTTGTGTGCTGCTGCTCGGACATGGAAACCCATTTCATGAAGCTCCCAGCGAACAGTTATTGTGCTGACGTTGCTTCCAGAGGCAGTTTGAAACTCTAGTGAGTGTTGCAACCGAGGATTGATGCTCTTCAGCACTCGGCATTCCTGTTCTGTGAGCTTGTGGCCTACCACTTCGCAGCTGAGCTGTTGTTGCTCCTAGACGTTTCCGCTTCACAATAACAGCACTTACTGTTGACAGGTGCAGCTCTAGCAGGGCAGACTTGTTGGAAAGGTGGCATCCTATGACAGTGCCACATTGAAAGCCACTGTTGTCCCTTTCCAGAGAGTTGCCCAAACTGCCTCCCCGGAACCCTTTCTTCAGTATGAAAAACCCCTACAAGGTCAACCAGAGGATGAATGGCCTGCGGGAGTTTCTAGAGATGTGAGTGTCCTTGTTTATTCCTCTCCTCAGCCTTGTGAATGGCTGCCAGGTTTTGCATGTTCAAAAGGTTTGAAGGGATGATCCAGATATAGCCCATCTATGGGTCTGATGCAACCAAAGTCAGTTTATCAGATGTTTTCCTACCTCAAGTGGTTGTCCGGTCAATAGTGATGAACAATTAGTGCTTTTGGAAGTCGTTTAGATTTGAAAAAAATCACGGCTTTTGATTTACGGTTCGAATTTTAAAACAAATACATTATGAAATGACATTACAATAAGTTGAGCTTTCTAATGGAAATGGAGCCAAAAATGGTGAACATTAACTTATATGACATAAAATAATGACTTAGTTTCTATTTGATTACTTTTCATTCCTTAGTCACCATCTCAGGCAGTAGCAGCCAGACGAGAACAGCTATACGGTGCATTCTGAAAGTATTCAGAGTCTTGACTTTATCCACATTTTGTTACTTTACAGCCTTATTCTAAAATTGATTAAATGTTTTCCCTCATCAATCTACACACAATACCCCATAATGACAAAGCAAAAACAGATTTTTATATTTTTGCAAATGTATTAAAAATAAACGTAAATCACATTTGCATAAGTATTCAAACTCTGTACTTTGATGAAGCAGCGACTACAGCCTCAAATCTTCTTGGGTATGACACTACAAGTTTGGCACACCTGTGTTTGGTGAGTTTCTCCCATTCTATTCTGCAGATCCCCCCTCAAGCTCTCAGCTTGGATGGAGAGTATCGCTGCACAGCTATTTGCAGGTCTCTCCAGAGATGTTAGATCAGGTTCAAATGGATTATGGTCATTGTAGTTAATTACCACGTTTCTACGCTGAATTAGGTTGAATATTTGCTTAATGAAAACTGCAACTCCCTTCAGGTGTGCGTCCCACATAGCCCCTGACTTGATATATCTCTCTCAGCATTGGCCTCACAAACTAAATGGAAGTCAAATAATTGAACTGAAGTTGGGCAATTAGTTTAATAACCCACAAATGAAATGTCGGTTAGTTGCAGTGGTGGAAAATATCCATTACCATACCAAAGCAAAGATGGGTTAATAGAAAATGACAAGTCAAAGTCACCCAGTAAAATACTACTTGAGTAAGTCAAAGTATTTGGTTTAAAATATACTTAAGTATCAAAAGTAAATGTAATTGATCAAAAGTGTGAATCATTTCAAATTCCTTTAAGCAAAGCAGATGGCACCATTTTCTTGTTTTTTAAATTTAAGGGAAAGCCAGGGGCACGCTCCAACAAAATGTACAAACAAAACGTGTCAGATCAGAGCCAGTAGAAGACCAGGAATGTTCTTATGTGTGAATTGAACCATTTCTGTCCTGCTAAGCATTCAAACTGTAATGCACTTTTAGGTGTCGGGAGAATGTATAGCGTTGTCAAGATACTGTCATGTACTACTTAAGTACTTTACACCACTGGTCAGAGTCCATAGCAATCTGGTGTAGATCCCCTTTTGTACATTAGGAATAATTTTGGGGGGGATATTTTTATCCCAAATGAATAGCAATATAATTCCATCACATGAATTCAGATTTTCCTCTAGTATGACATTTCTTTTGTAAAGCCTCTGCTTGCCCTGTATAAGATGTTATATTTATGGCACCAAACGCCATCCAGTGGCTTTTACCAGCAACTTCATTCATTTCCTCCACTTGAAACAGAAGCCATTTATGTACTGATTACAATGTTGATCTCATTTTCTCCTAGTTTCTCCTGTCATAGAGCTTTGGCATAGGGTACCAGAGCTTAGAATAACAATTCACTTCATCTCCTACCACACTTTGTAACCTGGAGCACTGAACTTCAAAAACAAACTGAAAATACGGCTTGTGTGGTGGTCTTGATAGTTGTATGTATCTACTGTTCATTAATTAGCCAACAAATTAATATTTTTCTCTTCCCCAGTATCCTCCAGGACCCCCTGCTGCTGTCTGACAGTAGAGTGCACCTGTTCCTCCAATCCCAGCTGAGTACGACCAAGATGGAGGCATGCGTCTTGGGTCGGACACGCTACACAGTGGCACAGGCCATCCAGATGTGTAGCGACTGTCACCGCACACGCTTCCCCGTAGAGAAGGGCAGCAAGGTGTACTTCAACTCAGACTGTGAAAGGTAAGTAATGGTATGAACTCACCTAACAGGTGTGGCATATCAAGAAGCCACAGATTTCGTACTAAATTTTACAGATTGATTAAGACTTTTTCAATGACATCCATTGACTCTCATCAGCGATTGTCTATGAAAAAATGCATGATTTGATATCAGCTGCTGTCGGAGAAACGACGCAAGCCGACATGACCTCTGCCCCTTTTATTCCGTACTTTCAGCCTCACCAGCACCACATCAAGTCTGGGCCACAGCCATGACTCTGGGGTCCCCCAGAGCCCCAGCCCTCTACCCTTTAACTGCAGCACCTGTGAAAATTCTGATGGCACCATTCGCATCCGGGATGCAGGATTCTTCTGCAGTCTGTCAGAGTCGTCGTGTGACCAGGAACACATGGATCCCTGACACACCACTTCCACACACACGCACAAAGGGGCTGTTTCCCAGACAAAGATTAAGCCTAGTCCTGCATGCTAAATGGAGATTCTTTCAAGTGCTTTTTATTCCATGGCTAGGCTTAATCTTTGTCTGGGAAACCACTCAAAAGACTGTTTGCTACTGTTCCTGATGTGCTTCTCAAACCTCTGATTAACTGGTGGCGTAGAAAGGTATTTTTATGTGGTTCTGTTGGAATTCTCTCTGCGTCCCCATCGGCCTTTTTAAAATGACTGAGCCATGTTTTCTTAAAGGATATTTTATTGACATACCCTCTATTGCGGACCAACTGGTGTTTCTAGTGAATGAGTCTTGTCCAAAACAGAACGTTGTCTTAATGCAATATCTCATTCTTGAAATCTAACTTGTGCTTTACATTTTGTTCCTTTGTATGTGAATCGGTTTACCTGCAATCATACTAGGAAAGGTTCTTAAATTATACTTTTAAAAGAATTTTAAAAAATGCACGATTAAACTGTGCTAGAAGGTTAGCATGGGAGGCAGAGTGTTGTATAGGCTAACTTTTTTAAGTATTCCAAGTATCAATAAATTTTTTTAGAACTAACTTTATTGACTTGGTGGTTAGTGCCCTTTGAAATCCTGGAATGTCCAAGTAATTTTTGTTGAAATGTGCTTTGGTTTCTTAAGGTTATCCCTGGGCTTTCCTTCAGCATTAACTTCAGGCTTAGAAGAGGCTGGTGGGAAGTGCTGTAACACTTATCGTGATGGCTGCTATGGTATCAAGCATATAAAACCACATTTGACACTTCCATTCAAGCCGTGACAATGAGCCTGTCTTATAGCTCCTCCCACCAGCCTCTGGCCTAGATGTCTTCTGTTACGAGTGACGATCTATACTGAACAAAAATATAAACATGTTAAGTGTTGGTCCTATGAGCTGAAATAAAATATCCCCGAAATGTTCAATATGTACAAAGCCTATTTCTCAATTCAAGTGTTTCTCCTTTGCAAAGATAATCCATCCACCTGACAGGTGTGGCATATCAATAAGCTAATTAAACCATGATCATTACACAGGTGCACCTTGTGCTAGGGACTAAAGGCCACTCTAAAATGTGCGGTTTTGTCACACAACACAGATGCCACAGATGTCTCAAGTTGAGGGACCATGCAATTGACGTGCTACTGTAGGAACGTGGTTTTAGAATTTGGCAGTACGTCCAACCGGCCTCAGAACCACGTGTAACCATTCCAGCCCAGGACCACATCCAGCTGATGAATCTGGGTTGGCACAACCAAAACTTCTGCACCAACTGTCAAAACGTCCCTGGGAAGTTCATCTGCGTGCTTGTTGTCCTCACCAGGGTCTTGACCTGACTGCAGTTCGGCATCAACTGATGTCAGTGGGCAAATGCTCACCTTCGATGGCCACTGGCACACTGGAGGTGTGTGCTCTTCACGGCTAAATCCTGGTTTCGACTGTAACCGGCAGACCTAGTTTGTTATGGGTCAGTGATTTGCTGATGTCAATGTTGTGAAGAGTGCCCCATGGTGGTGCTATGGTATGGGCATGCAGAGCTATGAACAATTGCATTTTGAATGCAGAGATGCCGTGATGAGATCCTGGGGCCCATTGTCGTGCCAATCAACTGCCGCCATCACATTTCAGCATGATAATGCAAGGATCTGTACACAATTCCTAAAAGCTGAACATGTCCCAGTTCCTCCATGGCCTGCATACTCACCAGAAATGTCACCATTGTGCATGTTTTGGATCCGAATTGAGGTTTATGACAAGTTCACGCCAATAAAAAAAACTAGTTTGCACAGCCATTGAACAGTGGGACAACATGCCACAAACAACCTGATCAACTCGATGCTAAGGAGATGTCACGCTGCATGAGGCAAACGGTGGTCACACCAGATACTGATTGGTTTTCTAATCCACCACTACTTTTTTAAATGAATTCTAACAGATGCATATCTGTATTCCCAGTCATGTGAAATCCATAGTTGAGGGCCTAATGAATTTATTTCAATTGACTAATTTCCTTATGAACTGTAACTCAATCTTATTTTTTCGTTTTATTTTTGTTCAGTGTAGTTGGCTTTTGGATGCCTCACCAGATGTCCTATGCTATCAGCCCTGTAGAGGGTGTTGTAACATCTAAAATGAGCTCCCTTGGAGATTAAACCAGTTCAATTAATTCATCCCCTTCATTTAATGTCCACAGTTTAAGATGCACAATGTTTGTCTGATTTGGAGATTCAAAAGAATCTGCGTCTTCAACGAAATCCTGAAACTATAGTCAGACAGTAAAGTATGAAGCTCGGCCTTAACTGCTTCTCCAATGGAAATCCCTGGTCAAACTTGGAGGTGACATTGGCTAGCTGAACTCATGCACATAAACACAATCGGGTCTAACGGCCGTCTCATGCCAAACTGCGCATATGCAGGCTGTCAAATCTAAGGCACGCCTTCGATTAGCCCGACTCTAGGTTGTGAGGATGAACTAAGGAATCATTTTTCACTTCTCTTATTGACTTCTCAAACTCCAGCCTGGTCTGCTTTGCAATCGTATCCTGAAGTCTCGCGATGTTGCACCTCTGGGTTTAGAAACTCTGTGCTATATTGCCAAGATGTAGCTTTTCTGGGTCAGTAACATGATGTTGTCTGTGCTTCTGGGGCATGTTGTGGGTTTGAAATCTCGGGTCTTCTGTGGTAGGGATGGCTGGACAGTATTCTATAGTCCAAACCCTTGTCATGGTGAGTCAACCTTTCTCCCCTCTAACTCTGTTTGCTAGCCCTTTTCCTAACCTTAACCTCAGTCTCCAACTGCTTAATTTTACTAACCTTCTCCGTGAGTTCTAACCCCCGAAAAAGTAATTTCTGTATTTGAAGTGGTGTGAGGAGTGTTTCCCATCTATTTCCCTCTCACACACGGCTTAGAGATGTCTTAAGCTCTGGGAGTATTTCTCCCTTGACGGGCTGCATGCGTGTAGGCTACCTAGCTTATTAAAGTGTGTGTCAGGTCTGGCAGAGTGCTGACTGGACTGTGATTTGGGTGTTCTGACAATGTATCACGGTTGCTGGCTAATGTCACTTCCCCTCTCACAAAGACAGGCCAGCAGACTGAACACAGGCCTTGGTTTGTATATGCTGATGAGTTATTTTTAATGTTGGTGTATTTCTTCCTGCTACACTACACCTGAGCTGGTCACCAGCAGCACCCAGTCAGTTCTGTCAGGTGAGCTGTACTAATTTAAAGGGGGGGTAAGCGGGGGTATTCACATGTTATTAAACGCTCCAAGGATTTACCTGTCAGCAGCAGGACCTGTGTGTGCTTCTGTGTGTCAATTTGGGGCAGGTAAGAATACTGTGCAGCACGTAAATTGGTAAGTGGGGGAAACAGGTGAAGGCTCAAATAAGACGGCATCGGTCTCCCTCCACTCCTGTCCTGCAGACCACTTTAACCAAAGACCTAGCCAGCCCGTCCTCTCAGGGATTTAACAGACGCTCTTATCCAGAGCGGTTTTTCAGGAGCAATTAAAGGCACTTCAACAGAGTTATTTTACCTAGTCAGCTCGGGGATTCAAACCAGCAACCTTTCGGTTACTAGCTCAGCGCTCTAAACCGCGTGTCTACCTGCCGCGTTTTCTAAGCCAGTGAAGCTGTGAGATGATATGAGTCCCTACTCTGCAGTAGTACAGAGACCTAATGATATTCATATGGCACTCTTATTACATACACCATGCACACTCCTACAGAAAGCGTGATATTCAAACTGTACAGTAAGTGTTTGTTTGACCTTATTAACGGGCACGCTGGGTAATACCTGAGCATTGCACACGCCGCACACAACCCGTTTCATTCCTCCAGGGCCTATAGTCAATTTCCTTCTGAAAGGAAATGCTGCTTCATGGTCCTCAAAGGAAGGGGTGGGTGTGTGTACAGTTCAGATATCTGCGTATTCATAGTAAGTCTGTTGCAGCAGTAATTTCTAACTCAATTTCCGGTGTGCATCGATGCGCTCCTTACCTACAAAACAAAACTTCAACCCGAATGTTTTACAAAGCAATTAGGGTGTCTAGTGAATTGTGAACGAGCTGCACTGCGTCGCCCGATGCTCCAGGCTTGTGTGATATTTTTAATTGTTAATTTTCTGTCACATTAGTCAACATCCCAGGCTGGGCAGGTGACTGGCTTTCTAGGCGACAGATGAAATTTCACATTTTCACACTTGATATTTCCCATTCGGATGGGGAGTCTTGTACCCTGTGTCTGTTACATCTGTATGTGTGTAATGGAGGGAGACAAAAACAAAATTGACAAACTTATTTCATGGCTGTTTTTACATCTCTTGACAACCCTACAGAGATGGAATGTTGAACTGTGAATATCAAATATTCCTCTTCATTTGTATTTTTCTGTTTTTGCCCCATGTGTCACTAACCCTACACACACACTTTTTCCATTTCCATCCTACTTCAAACCATCCACGCGCACACACACAACCCTTCCTCCACACCTGAGCCCTACACACCCATCCACGCGCACTCACACAACCCTTCCTCTGCACCTGAGCCCTAAACACCCTTCCCCCCCAGATCAGCACCTTGTGTTTGATCATCTGGTAATGTACCTAATCATGATCTATTCCGAGTGACAGAGGGCTGGGCCAATGAAACCTGACGTGGCTGATGGCCCTCCCCTTATGAGTTGGGACAAAATTGAAAAATGTTGTTGCTGTTGGATCGTTGGGCTGATTAGGGTAGCGTTCGATAACAGCCCGTGTCCATTCATCAGTGTCCGGCGGCGGCCAGTAAAAGGTTTCTCCGGTCTCACAGTAGTCACTTCCCTATGTGGCCCTCGCCAATCTCTGTCTGCCAGGATCAGTGTCATATAGCCAGGACCTAACCCTGCCCTGATAAAAAAAAAATGCACACAAAGAACCTGCTGACATACAACCTCTGATATGCACAGTGACACTCACAAAACGTGCTCTGTTTTAAACACAGAGAGAGATGACCCTGCCCTCAAGTGCATTGGTCACCAATCACAACCACTTTGTCAAGGCACAGGTTACCGTGACTACTCTAATCTCCTAGCAACAGAGTGGGTAATTCGTCTCCATTGAAAGGTGGGGGGGGGTGTCACAGATGGGCAGCAGCGGCTGGGGATGGCAGGAAGGTGTGGGGTGAGATGGAGGAAGTGAGAGGGGGGTGGAGGGTGTAGGTGGGTGGAGGGTGTAGGTGGGGTGGAGATGAGACGGGAGGTGGGGCAGAGGGGGAGGAGGTGGGGGAGGTGAGGTAGGGCAGTGGGGGGAGTTGAGGTGGGGGAGAGGGGTGGGTAGGAGGGAGGCAAGAGGGGGAGGTTGGGCAGAGGGGGAGGTGGTGGGGCAGAGGGGGAAGGAGGTGGGGCTTAGGGGGGAAGGGGGGCAGAGGTGGGAGGTGGTGGGGCTTAGGGGGAGGAGGTGGGGCAGAGGGGGAGGAGGTGGGGCAGAGGGGGAGGTGGTGGGCCAGAGGGGGAAGAGGTGGGCCAGAGGGGGAGGAGGTGAGATTGAGGTGGGGCAGAGGGGGAGGAGGTGAGATGGAGGTGGGGCAGAGGGGGAGGAGGTGAGAGGAGGGTGTTAAGAGTCAGGAGCAGCAAAGACAAATGGCCCCAAAATGCAGTATTAATCTGTTGCTGATCTGCTGCCCTTTAAAGCCAATAACACTTAGAGACAGAGGGTGAGGGAGGTGGGGGGTGGGTGTGTCTAGGAGAGAGAAACTGGTAGAGAGAGAGAGGGAAGGAGAAAGTTTTACAGAGAAAGGGTAAGAGAGAGAAGAGACTGAGAAAATGGAAGAAAAAGCTGAGTTTAACACACAGAGCAGGATGGGTGCATTCAAACATTAGTTTACTGTTGTCAATGAATGTACAGGTTAGTTGTACCTACTGTCCAAATAGATGTTACTAACCAGGCTTCACTGACAGAGGCCTTTTATCCAACTTGATACTGTCTTAAAACACTAAAAGACTTTCTTACAGCAGTTGTTTCTGTTGCTATTGATGCTGTAATGCATGGAGAAACACTAACATGCTGTGTCAGACATGCCCCACACTCTCTCTCTCTTTCACATACACCCTCACAGCGAGCACAGCAGAGCGGCCCCCTGTTTGATTTGTCATCTGACTAGTGATCAATAACTGTGATGGAAACAGAATCAGCCCAGATGGATTAAACGTCCCACTGACTCTGACGTTATTTTCCCATTAAAACCAGCTAATCGCCCCCCCCCACACACACACACTCTGAAAACTAGTTTAACCCCACAACAGTCACTTTGATAACCCCCTATTGGCTTTAGCTCTGGGAGAACCAAGTCGTAGGTAAAGATACTCATTAGTGCAGTTCACCACCTCTGCTACATACAACACATTCTACAAAAATGACACTCTATTACAGCTTTTGCAAACCTCCAAATATGTCCGTTCACAGCAGTGTTAAACATGTTCTAGTGAAAAGTAGTGCACTATATAGGGAAAGTGGTAGAGCACTATATAGGGAAAGTGGTAGAGCACTATATAGGGAAAGTGGTAGAGCACTATATAGGGAAAGTGGTAGAGCACTATATAGGGAAAGTGGTAGAGCACTATATAGGGAAAGTGGTAGAGCACTATATAGGGAAAGTGGTAGAGCACTATATAGGGAAAGTGGTAGAGCACTATATAGGAAAGTGGTAGAGCACTATATAGGGAAAGTGGTAGTGCACTATATAGGGAAAGTGGTAGAGCACTATATAGGGAAAGTGGTAGTGCACTATATAGGGAAAGTGGTAGTGCACTATATAGGGAAAGTGGTAGAGCACTATATAGGGAAAGTGGTAGTGCACTATATAGGGAAAGTGGTAGAGCACTATATAGGGAAAGTGGTAGAGCACTATA
This sequence comes from Oncorhynchus tshawytscha, assembly GCF_018296145.1. Taxonomy (NCBI): domain Eukaryota; kingdom Metazoa; phylum Chordata; class Actinopteri; order Salmoniformes; family Salmonidae; genus Oncorhynchus; species Oncorhynchus tshawytscha. The sequence goes on along the minus strand of NC_056441.1, from coordinate 18,262,099 downwards.
TAGGGAAAGTGGTAGAGCACTATATAGGGAAAGTGGTAGAGCACTATATAGGGAAAGTGGTAGAGCACTATATAGGGAAAGTGGTAGAGCACTATATAGGGAAAGTGGTAGAGCACTATATAGGGAAAGTGGTAGAGCACTATATAGGGAAAGTGGTAGAGCACTATATAGGGACAACGGAGCCATTTGGGGGACACTGTCCCAGTTTATGCAATAGTACAAAGGCCACAAGTGTGGAACAGTGAGCTCTTCTGATCAGAATGCTAACTCTGCATAGCACACAGTTTAACAACCCATACAAATGTGTGAATTTCAGTTTGTGTTTGTGTGCGAGCGTTTGTAAATGTATGCCTACATTTGATATGTGTGATGTGCAGATTTGTGGCTGAGAGTGCGAGAGAGGGGAAGCATGAGACCATCTCCTGTTTGGTACATGCTGTACCTCTCTCTCCCTCTTTTTCTCTCCATCGCTTTCCTTCCATCTGCTCTCTCTATCTCACCCTGTGGAGTTTCAGAGGCATTCTGCACACCTGTACAACACATCAAGTCAAGCTGGATCAAGTCATGGATGATGCAATGCACACAAAAAGGAAAGAGCAGGTGTTCCTAATGCTTTGTCCACTCAGTGTATAGCAAGCTGTCAATGTCACAATGACCTGGGCTTTCATCTGAATTGTAAAGGAACTCCCTCGTTCTGTGTTTGAGGTAGGCTGTTCCAAATGGCACTTTATTTTCACTGTATTCCCTAAATAGTCAAAAGTGGGGCACTAGATAGGGAACCATTTGGAAGGCAAGGCATGAGCTTTCTACTGCTTCTTCCGCTGTCATGATGTTTTATCTCAGGGATATCCCTAACTCTAACCAACCCCACCACCATTATACCCATTCCTCACTTTACACCACACACACACACACATCAGGAGAGACTATGATAGACATCTCTAACGGATTCTGAAGATTTCAATTTCCCCTCTGTCACCAAAGACAGAAAACTCTCTGAGCTCAATTACCCCTGTCTAACACACACACATGCCACACACATAAAGAAGCGCATACACAGAGATGCTACGCACGCACACACGCACACACACACACACACACACACACACACACACACACACACACACACACACACACACACACACACACACACACACACACACACACACACACACACACACACCCCACACCCACACACACACGCAGAGGGATTGAGATAGGGAAGATAAGAGATCCGAAAAGAGAAGGGAATGGTGAGAGGGGGGCAGGGAGAGAGAACAGAGGGATAAAAGTATAGAATTGTAGCAGAAAAGATAGGGAAGCAGGGGACTTCAGGAAAGACGAGAGCGAGAGGGCCAGAGAGAGAGAGAGTGGGAGAGCGAGAGGGCCAGAGGGAGAGCGAGAGGGCGGGAGAGAGAGAGGGCCAGAGGGAGAGAGAGGGCCAGAGAGAGAGAGAGGGCCAGAGAGAGAGAGGGGGCCAGAGAGAGAGAGAGAGTGGGAGAGAGAGAGGGCCAGAGGGAGAGCGAGAGGGCGGGAGGGAGAGAGAGAGGGCCAGAGAGAGAGAGAGGGGGCCAGAGAGAGAGAGAGGGGGCCAGAGAGAGAGAGAGTGGGAGAGCGAGAGGGCCAGAGGGAGAGCGAGAGGGCGGGAGAGAGAGAGAGAGGGCCAGAGAGAGAGAGAGGGCCAGAGAGAGAGAGGGGGCCAGAGAGAGAGAGAGGGGTGCCAGAGAGAGAGAGAGGGGGCCAGAGAGAGAGAGAGGGGGCCAGAGAGAGAGAGAGAGGGGCCAGAGAGAGAGAGAGGGGGGCCAGAGAGAGGGTACCAGAGAGAGGGAGAGAGAGAGAGAGAGAGAGATGGCCAGAGTGAGAGAGAGAGGCTCAGAGAGAGGCTCAGAGCAAGAGGGCCAGACAGAAAGAGAGGCTCAGAGAGAGAGAGAGGGCTAGAGAGAGAGAGAGAGAGGGCCAGAGAGAGAGAGGGAGAGAGGGCCAGAGAGAGAGAGAGAGATGGCCAGAGTGAGAGAGAGAGGCTCAGAGAGAGGCTCAGAGCAAGAGGGCCAGACAGAAAGAGAGGCTCAGAGAGAGAGAGAGGGCTAGAGAGAGAGAGAGGTAGCATTTTTGTCCAACCAACAACATAGAGACTCAGAACCTGAGTCTGAATCACTAAAACAATACAGAAACACACTAAAATAATCAATAGCCCATCAGAAATCAGCTTAATGTAATTGAACAATCCATAGACTCTAACCACTTCTGGGAAAATTGGAAAACACTAAACAAACAACAAGAAGAATTATTTATCCAAAATGGAGATGAGTAAACCACTTCTCCAATCTTTCTGGCTCTATAACAAGAACAAACAAATTTGCCCCAATAACTACCATGGGATATGCGTTAACAGCAACCTTTTGAAAATCCTCTGCATTATCATTAACAGCAGGCTCATACATTTCCTCAGTGAAAACAATGTACCGTGCAAATGTCAAATTGGCTTTTAACCAAATTATCCTACGACAGACCATGTGTTCACCCTGCACACCCTAATTGACAAACAAACAAACCAAAACAAAGGCAAAGTCTTCTCGTGCTTTGTTGATTTAAAAAAAGCCTTTGACTGCTTTACAAATGGATGGAAAATGATTTTGGTGGAAAAACATACGACATTATAAAATCCATGTACACAAAATTGGCAAAAAACACACGTCTTTCCACAGGGCCGTGGGGGTGAGACAGGGATGCCCACCCTCTTCAACATATATATTAATGAATTGGCTAGGGCACTAAAACTAGAATCTGAAGTCAAATGTCTGCTGATGATCTGGTGCTTCTGTCACCAACCAAGGAGGGCCTACAGCAGCACCTAGATCTTCTGCACAGATTCTGTCAGACCTGGGCCCTGAAAGTAAATCTCAGTAAGACCAAAATAATGGTGTTCCAAAAAAGGTCCAGTCGCCAGGACCACAAATACAAATTCCATCTAGACACAGTTGCCCTAGAGCACACAAAAAACTATACATACCTTGGCCTAAAGATCAGCACCACAGGTAACTTCCATCAAGCTGTGAACGATCTGAGAGACAAGGCAAGAAAGGCCTTCTATTCCATCAAAAGGAACATACAATTCGACAGACCAATTAGGATCTGGCAAAAAAAAAACTTTAATCAGTTATAGAACTCATCGCCCTTTATGGTTGTGAGGTCTGGGGTCCGTTTACCAACCAAGACCAAATTGAGACTCTGCATGCAGAATTCTGCAAAAATATCCTCTGTACAACATAAAACATCAAATAATGCATGCAGAGCAGAATTTGGCCAATACCCACTAATGATCAAAATCCAGAAAAGAGCTGTTAAATTCTACAACCACCTAAAAGAAAGTGATTCCCAAACCTTCCTTAACAAAGCCATCACCTATAGAGAAATGAACCTGGAGAAGAGTCCCCGAAGCAAACTGGTCCTGGAGCTCTGTTTACAAACACACAAACAGACCCCACAGAGCCCCAGGACAGCAACACAATTAGACCCAACCAAATCATGAGAAAACAAAAAGATAAATACTTGACACATTGGAAAGAATTAACAAAAAAATCAGAGCAGACTAGAATGCTATTTGGCCCTAAACAGAGAGTACACAATGGCAGAATAGCTGACCACTGTAACTGACCCAAACTTAAGGAAAGCTTTGACTTCGTACAGACTCAGTGAGCATAGCCTTGCTATTGAGAAAGGCTGCCGTAGGCAGACCTGGCTCTCAAGAGAAGACAGGCTATGTGCACACTGCTCACAAAATGAGGTGGAAACTGAGCTGCACTTCCTACCCTCCTGCCCAATATACAGTGGGGCAAAAAAGTATTTAGTCAGCCTACAATTGTGCAAGTTCTCCCACGTAAAAAGATGAGAGGCCTGTAATTTTCATCATAGGTACACTTCAACTATGACAGACAAAATGGGAAAAATGAATTTATTTGCAAATTATGGTGGAAAATAAGTATTTGGTCACCTACAAACAAGCCAGATTTCTGGCTCTCACAGACCTGTAACTTCTTCTTTAAGAGGCTCCTCTGTCCTCCACTCGTTACCTGTATTAATGGCACCTGTCTGAACTTGTTATCAGTATAAAAGACACCTGTCCACAACCTCAAACAGTCACACTCCAAACTCCACTATGGCCAAAACCAAAGAGCTGTCAAAGGCCACCAGAAACAAAATTGTAGACCTGCACCAGGCTGGGAAGACTGAATCTGCAATAGGTGCGCAGCTTGGTTTGAAGAAATCAACTGTGGGAGCAATTATTAGGAAATGGAAGACATACAAGACCACTGATAAGGCATGTGGCAGGGTCTACAGTCAATCACGGACTACAGGAAGAAACCCAGCCCAGTCACGGACCAGGATGTCTTGCTCCCAGGCAGACTAAATAACTTTTTTGCCCGCTTTGAGGACAATACAGTGCCACTGACTCGGCCTGCAACGATAACATGCGGTCTCTCCTTCACTGCAGCCGAAGTGAGTAAGACATTTAAACGTGTTAACCCTCGCAAGGCTGCAGGCCCAGACGGCATCCCCAGCCGCGCCCTCAGAGCATGCGCAGACCAGCTGGCCGGTGTGTTTACGGACATATTCAATCAATCCCTATACCAGTCTGCTGTCAACAAAACTAAGGAGATGATTGTGGACTTCAGGAAACAGCAGAGGGAACACCCCCATCCACAACGATGGAACAGTAGTGGAGAGGGTAGCAAGTTTTAAGTTCCTCGGCATACACATCACAGACAAACTGAATTGGTCCACTCACACAGACAGCATCGTGAGGAAGGCGCAGCAGCGCCTCTTCAACCTCAGGAGGCTGAAGAAATTCGGCTTGTCACCAAAAGCACTCACAAACTTCTACAGATGCACAATCGAGAGCATCCTGGCGGGCTGTATCACCGCCTGGTATGGCAACTGCACCGCCCTCAACCGTAAGGCTCTCAGAGGGTAGTGAGGTCTGCACAACGCATCACCGGGGGCAAACTACCTGCCCTCCAGGACACCTACACCACCCGATGCTACAGGAAGGCCATAAAGATCATCAAGGACATCAACCACCCGAGCCACTGCCTGTTCCCCCGCTGTCATCCAGAAGGCGAGGTCAGTACAGGTGCATCAAAGCTGGGACCGAGAGACTGAAAAACAGCTTCTATCTCAAGGCCATCAGACTGTTAAACAGCCACCACTAACATTGAGTGGCTACTGCCAACACACTGTCAATGACACTGACTCTACTCCAGCCACTTTAATAATGGGAATTGATGGGAAATGATGTAAATATATCACTAGCCACTTTAAACAATGCTACCTTATATAATGTTACTTACCCTACATTATTCATCTCATATGCATACGTAGATACTGTACTCTATATCATCGACTGCATCCTTATGTAATGCATGTATCACTAGCCACTTTAACTATGCCACTTGGTTTACATACTCATCTCATATGTATATACTGTACTCGATATCATCTACTGTATCTTGCCTATGCTGCTCTGTACCATCACTCATTCATATATCCTTATGTATATATTCTTTATCCCCTTACACTGTGTATAAGACAGTAGTTGTTTGGAATTGTTAGTTAGATTACTTGTTCGTTATTACTGCATTGTCGGAACTAGAAGCACAAGCATTTCGCTACACTCGCATTAACATCTGCTAACCATGTGTATGTGACAAATAAAATTTGATTTGATTTGATTTGATTTTGATTTGATAATCTCCCTCGATCTGGGGCTCCATGCAAGATCTCACCCTGTGGGGTCAAAATGATCACAAGAACGGTGAGCAAAAATCCCAGAACCACACGGGGGGGCCTAGTGAATGACCTGCAGAGAGCTGGGACCAAAGTAACAAAGCCTACCATCAGTAACACACTACGCCGCCAGGGACTCAAATTCTGCAGTGCCAGACGTGTCCCCCTGCTTAAGCCAGTACATGTCCAGGCCCGTCTGAAGTTTGCCAGAGAGCATTTGGATGATCCAGAAGAAGATTGGGAGAATGTCATATGGTCAGATGAAACCAAAATATAACTTTTTGGTAAAAACTCAACTCGTTGTGTTTGGAGGACAAAGAATGCTGAGTTGCATCCTAAGAACACCATACCTACTGTGAAGCATGGGGTGGACACATCATGCTTTGGGGCTGTTTTTCTGCAAAGGGACCAGGACGACTGATCCTTGTAAAGGAAAGAATGAATGGGGCCATGTATCGTGAGATTTTGAGTGAAAACCTCCTTCCATCAGCAAGGGCATTGAAAATGAAACGTGGCTGGTTCTTTCAGCATGACAATGATCCCAAACACACCGCCCGGGCAACGAAGGAGTAGCTTCGTAAGAAGCATTTCAAGGTCCTGGAGTGGCCTAGCCAGTCTCCAGATCTCAACCCCATAGAGAATCTTTGGAGGGAGTTGAATGTCCGTGTTGCCCAGCAACAGCCCCAAAACATCACTGCTCTAGAGGAGATCTGCATGGAGGAATGGGCCAAAATACCAGCAACAGTGTGTGAAAACCTTGTGAAGACTTACAGAAAAGGTTTGACCTCTGTCATTGCCAACAAAGGGTATATAACAAAGTATTGAGATAAACTTTTGTTATTGACCAAATACTCATTTTCCACCATAATTTGCAAATAAATTCATTAAAAATCCTACAATGTGATTTTCTTGATTTTTTTTTTCTCATTTTGTCTGTCATAGTTGAAGTGTAACTATGATGTAAATTACAGGCCTCTCTCATCTTTTTAAGTGGGAGAACTTTCACAATTGGTGGCTGACTAAATACTTTTTTGCCCCACTGTATGACCATATTTGAGACACGTTTTGCTCAGATTACACAGATCCACAAAGAAACCCAATTTTGATTAACTCCCATATCTACTGGGTGAAATACCAGTATGCCATCACAGCAGCAAGATTTGTGACCTGTTGCCACAAGAAAAGGGCAACCAGTGAAGAACAAACACCATTGTAAATACTGCCTAGAGAGAGAGATGGGCAGGGAGAGAGAGAGACGGGCAGAGAGAGAGAGAGAGACGGGCAGAGAGAGAGAGAGAGATGGGCAGAGAGAGAGAGACGGGCAGAGAGAGAGAGAGAGACAGGCAGAGAGAGAGAGAGAGACGGGCAGAGAGAGAGAGAGAGAGACGGGCAGAGAGAGTTAGAGAGAGGACCAGAGAGAGAGAGAGAGAGAGAGAGAAAGGGGCAGAGAGAGAGAGAGAGACGGGCAGAGAGAGAGAGAGAGAAAGGGGCAGAGAGAGAGAGAGACGGGCAGAGAGAGAGAGAGAGACGGGCAGAGAGAGAGAGAGAGAGAGAGAGAGAGAGAGAGAAAGGGGCAGAGAGAGAGAGAGAGAGAGATAGGGGCAGAGAGAGAGAGAGAGAGAGAACGAGAGTGCCAGAGAGAGATAGGGAGGGGCAGAGAGAGAGAGATAGGGAGGGGCAGAGAGAGGGGCAGAGAGAGAGAGGGCCAGACAGAGAGAGATGCAGAGAGGAATTCCATGCTCAAAGAATCCCCTCCCCTAGAACCTTATTACATTCTACAATCAGTGCTTTGGATATAAATAGCCGTTTCCATTCGTTAAAGTATCAATCACCGGATGGGCTCTTGCTGCAGGGAAACAAAACAATTTCAATTATAGCGCCGCTCTCTTTGTCCGACCAGCCTTTTAACGGAATAATTACTGGCCTATTCATTCGGGTACGGCCGCAGCGATATATCAACCTCATGCTGCCGCCGTACCAGTCCGCTCTTCATGACAAACGTCCTTAACCGGGGGGAAAAGAGGGGGATTGGAGTGAAGGGGGTTACCACGACAGCCCAGTGATAATGGTAAACGGACAGTCCGCCACAGCCATCCCCTGATGGCGAGCTGAAAAGCTTTTCACACCCAACGTATGGTAGTCTTTTCTCTGCAACGTGGCGCTCAGAGTGCTGATCCACCTCCAGGGTTCCTCCTACACCTCATTGTGGTGGAGAGTGACACACACCCCACGGCGAGAGGAAGGGAGTGAGGACCAAGGGGTGAGCACTATCTATTATTCAACACACCCCCCCTCGTGCCTCACCCCTGTACGCCCCCCAACGCACAACGCCATTAAAAATAGGAAATCCATAGTGGAGACAAATGGCTTCTAAATGAATCGCTGAAGGATGAGAGCAGAGATAGAGACCCCTGTCACAAGCTAGTCTATCTGCCATAACACATTTATCAATTCATCGTGTGTGTGTGTGTGTGCTATAGGACTGAGACATTGTAGCACATGTTCCAATAAAATGCAAGGCTAGGTGCTGTGAGATGAAAGTGGAGGTCAATTAGGCGTGTGTTAATTGAACATGAATAAAACACACTACCACCGACTGTTGTGGGGAGATTAAACCCACTGTTGACAATGATCTTCAACTACAGAACAAAATAATGTGTGATAGGTGAGCTAACGTTGAAACCAAACAATGTACAATACTAAGAACCCATCGTCATTCAATTCTGGTATGAATTGAATGACCCTATTCCCTATATTAAAAAAAAGAAAGTAGTGCACTTCAGAGGGAATAGGGTGCCATTTGGGACCGTGATATTGCCCTGACCTTAAGTGGACTTGACTGAGCCACTCAAACCGAGGGGCGAGAGAGGGAGAAACACAGAATCTATTGTGTTCTCTCTCTCTATCTCTCTCTCTCTCTCTCTCTCTCTGGGAAACATATGTTTACATTGCCAACGAAAGTGAAATTGATTCCACTCCACTAATGTAGCTCTCTCTCCTCTCTCTGTCAGTCTCTCTAATCTGTCTGTCTGTCTGTGCGTACAGCAAGACAACCAACCACACTTTCAGCCAGGTTTCTCACACACACACACACACACACACAGTACATCTCCTTTGTCCCTGCATGGTTCTTACCTTGAGTGTGTGTTTGTGCATTTTTGGGAGTGTGTGATTGGATCCTGTTTCATTCCACTAATGTCCCAATTACAAAGCAAGGCGGAGTGCTTGCTGTGGCTGGCTGGGAGTGAGACGAAGCTGTAGAACATTATTACGACAACGTCTCCTTGCCACGGAAACAGGAGTCTGCTCTCAGTCTGAAACACAGAGAGAGAGAAACGACCCTGGAACCCCCTATCAGCTCTCACAAAAAACTCTAATCACCTATAGAATACCTCTTTCTTCACTCCTCCCTACCTCTTTCCCCTTATCTCCTTCCCCTTATCTTCCCCTTACCTCTGTAAGTGAGCTGTCTGTAGTGAGGACCTCTCCTCAGTTGAAACATGTGCCCTGCCTCCCCCTTCTCCTTCTCTCTACCTCCCCCTTCTCCCCCACCTCCTGCTGTAGCGAACAGTGAGCTGTCTGTCTGGTGTGTTCAGGATGAGACCTGAGCTCTCCTCCAAATGGCTTCCTAACGCCACCTTCCCCAATCAATGAGACACCATTAATATTTTACACACCTCAGGACAGCCAGGCAGGCAGAGGGTAGGGTGGGGGAGAGGGATTGTGTGGGGTGTCCTGGATGCCTGGGGGAGAGATGGGGGGGTGTAGTGATTTAGGCTGTCAGAGCGCCAGCCTGTGGAGAGATGGTTGCTCTCTTCCTGGGCCAGACAGGCCGAATAACTCATTAGAGAGAGAGGGATGAACAGGGAAAGAAAAAAGGATGGAGAGGGGGAGAAAAGGAGGAGAGGATGAGAGCAGATGAGGGACAAGGGGGGAGGGATTGCAAGTAGGAGAAAGAGAGGGTTTTCATTCTCTTTCCTCCGTCTCTCCCTTTCTTCTCTGCATTCCCTGTCTCTTTGTCCTTCCTTATGTAATGTTCCCCATCTTTTCTCTCCCTCCCATTCTCTTTTCAACCTCGATTACATCATAACTCTCTCCTGTTCTCTGTATCCCTCTGTCCCTCTTTATCCCTCCTTTACTCTCGCTATCTTGCTTCCTCTCCCACCCTCCATCTCATCACCTTTCCTCTCCCTCTCTCCATCCCTCCCTCCATCTCTCCTCTCTCTCACCCCCCTTCCACTCTCCACCGCTCCCTCCATCTGTCTCTCCTGCTGCAGTGCCTAGGCCTGCCAGGCTGAGTAAATCACATCTTGGGGCTTGGCTGAAATGGGCCTGAAAATAAAAAGGCATAAAGGTGTCGGGATGAGCTACGGGCTGGGGGGAGAATTCCTTTATGATAGGTCTAAATCCTCGTCCCACTCCACGTCCGCCCCTCTAGCCCCGACTCTACACCCGTCACAGCTCTCATGGTGCCTGTCAGTCAGAGCCATGCCCACACTACCTCCAACAGGTTAATCATCTATCGAACGTTGTAGTTTAACGCCTGACGATCACATTAAAGAGAGTTAACCCTTTGGGTGTTTCTCAAAATGCATACTACCGTGCTCCGAGCATGCAAATTGGAGCACAGGAGGGTCGTGGTATGGGTCCAAATCAAAGTATGCCAAACGGAACACGGGAGGTACTTTTCAAATGCATACTCCATTTGTACATATTTTGAAGCAAGCATCGATGCAAGTGTCAACGGAAAGTATCCAAAAGAATATGCAACACTTCTTTGAAATCAATGATGGACATTATTTGAGCTGAAGCCAGAGGAAATACAGTCTGACTCCGGAATGAAATGTTGCCTTTTCACATCTAATATGTTGTGGCATCTTTTCCTGCCTACGTACCGCAGATCGCAAGCCCATAATAAGTCAATAGGGCTAACTGGCTAGCTACTAGTACTGTTAGCTAGCCAGATAGCTACGAAGAATTGTTAGCAAGCTACCCATGAAGAATTGACCTTGCATAATTCATTTTAGGTCATTTTTGCCTGTTAACCTATCTGGTTAGCTATATTATTACGATTCACATTTAGGTAACTGATATTTATGAAGTAAAATGGTTGCTTTGTGTATATCTTGTTTTGTCTCTGTTGCCATTGGAAGACGGTTCAGTGAATAGGTAAGTCCATAGCAAAGATTTTTATAACTAAACCAAGATTGACCACAGCTGGTCGTTTCCAATGGGAACAAATTGTCATAGTGGGCAGAACAAGCAAGGAGGTGGGCAGAGCCAAGCACGTGCTAGCGATATCTTATTGGTGCGTTCTAGTATACATCTGCATATTTCTGTTAGGGAACGCCTACTCTGTGAAGTGCGCATGTGCAATAACTCAATTCGCCTTTGCACTCCTAAACCTCGCAATTTAAAAAAAAAAATTGTAAAGGGTAAAGTTTACAAAACTTAGTCCATTCTGTTGAGAACAGATTCTAGTTTTGGGAATAGAGAACTGTATTGAGATCAAATGTTTAATTGATGAGAAGATTTGCAGAATCTCGGCCAAAATCCATCTCGTTCCATCTTCTCCCACTGCCCACCAGTAGGCTTCCTCTCACTACCATATTTGGTAGTGAGTGGAAACGCCAACCGGATGCTTCACATTTCCACATCCAGTGAAATATCTCATTGTTCTATCTGTGTCCATAGTTTGTCAATAGGGCTAACTGGCTAGCTAGCTAGCCATGAAGAATTGGTAGCTACCCACAAAAAATGTACATCTACATTGCATAACTTTAGTTTTAGGTCCTTTTTGCCTGGTAATACAGTAGGGGGAGTTTGTTTAATACATTCTCCACACTCAAAATAACGTACTCAAGAGAACGTGGTCAGAGAATGCACTCGGAGCATGAGAGGGTGGAGCATGGTAGTATGCATATTGAGAAACACCCTTTGTCTTAACAACCGAAGTCCCTTTCTACACTATACTGTTCAAGACTCCACACCAGAACTGAGCATCCCAAATTAGTTATGCTGTGTCCCAAAAGGCAACCTATTCCCTATGTAGTGAGCACTGTATAGGGAATAGTCTTCCTCCAAATCTATACCCTCATAGTGAACATCACTATATAATTTGATGTTGACCTCGCTTTCTCTCCCTCTCTCTCTCACTTTCTTGCTCTCTCACTCACTCTCTCAGGGTTCCACTGATTAGGAATGTCTGTCTGCTAAACAGATCTGTCTGAATTCTAACCATGTCTCTTTCTATGCATCAAAAGGGACCTCTCTCTCCCAGACCCTGCCTGCTGGAACCTCATTGTGAACATCAGTGGCTCTATTAGCTGGGGCTAGGCAGCATTCTCCATAATATTACACTATCCATTTGGTTCAGCGTAACTGGGACGAATGGCCAGCAATAGAATGGAATAGCTGTATAGCAATTGTAGGCAATGGTTTATGCTGTGAGTGGTTATTCACTGTACTTTGTATTTTGTATCTAGTTATTGACAGTATATCGATCTATCAAAGACTGTCTACTGATCACCATCTATCTCAACAAACCAAGCTGATTCACCTCATCAGGAATCACATAGTAGTCATTACAGAGTCACTAAAGTTGAAACAAACCTGGCTCACAGACTGGAGAGTAATGTAATGAACTCCTTAATACAGCAATGTGACGTTACCTAAACTAACATGGGAATGAAAATGGAGGCCATTTTTTTGGATGGCCTAACCACAAGTGAACGTACTCTGTGAGTAAGCCGCTCAGTCACCTGCTCAAATCAACCTAGTCACTGAGGGTGCATCCTACATGGTACACTATTCTCCATATAGTGCACTACTTTTGACCGGAGCCCTATGAGCCCTGGTCAAAAGTAGTGCACTATATAAGGAATAGGCTGCTAATTGAGATGCAGCCTGAATGACATCACCTGCCACAGCGTATGTAGTGGAAGAGGGCACTTTGGAATATTTTGTTTATGTTGTTGATTACTGTGATATTGCTATGATACTACTGTGATATTACTGTGACAGTACTATGATACTACTATGATACCACTGTATATTACTATGATACCACTGTATATTACTATGATACTACTGTAATATTACTATGAGACTAATGTGACACCACTGTGATATTACTATGATATTACAGTGATACTTCTGTGATATTACTATGATACCACTGTGATATTACTATGATATTACTATGATATTATATAGCTACTTCTGTGATATTACAATGATACTACTGTGATATTACTATGATATTATGTAGATACTTCTGTGATATTACTGTGATATTACTATGATACCACTGTATATTACTGTGATATTACTGTGATACTACTATGATACTGCTATGATATTACTGTGATATTACTATGACACTACTGTGATATTACTATGATATTACTGTGATATTACTATGACACTACTGTAATAATTCTATGATATTATGGTGATACTATTGTGATATTACTATGATAGGACTATATATAGCCCTTCATACATCAGCTGATATCTCAAAGTGCTGTACAGAAACCCAGCCTAAAACCCCAAACAGCAAGCAATGCAGGTGTAGAAGCACGGTGGCTAGGAAAAACTCCCTAGAAAGGCCAAAACCTAGGAAGAAACCTAGAGAGGAACCAGGCTATGTGGGGTGGCCAGTCCTCTTCTGGCTGTGCCGGGTGGAGATTATAACAGAACATGGACAAGATGTTCAAATGTTCATAAATGACCAGCATGGTCGTATAATAATAAAGCAGAACAGTTGAAACTGGAGCAGCAGCACGGTCAGGTGGACTGGGGACAGCAAGGAGTCATCATGTCAGGTGGTCCTGGGGCATGGTCCTAGGGCTCAGGTCCTCCGAGAGAGAGAAAGAAAGAGAGAATTAGAGAGAGCATATGTGGGGTGGCCAGTCCTCTTCTGGCTGTGCCGGGTGGAGATTATAACAGAACACGGCCAAGATGTTCAAATGTTCATAAATGACCAGCATGGTCGAATAATAATAAGGCAGAACAGTTGAAACTGGAGCAGCAGCACGGCCAGGTGGACTGGGGACAGCAAGGAGTCATCATGTCAGGTAGTCCTGGGTCATGGTCCTAGGGCTCAGGTCCTCAGAGAGAGAGAGAGAAAGAGAGAATTAGAGGACGCACACTTAGATTCACACAGGACACCGAATAGGACAGGAGAGGTACTCCAGATATAACAAACTGACCATAGCCCCCCGACACATTAACTACTGCAGCATAAATACTGGAGGCTGAGACAGGAGGGGTCAGGAGACACTGTGGCCCCATCCGAGGACACCCCCAGACAGGGCCAAACAGGAAGGATATAACCCCACCCACTTTGCCAAAGCACAGCCCCCACACCACTAGAGGGATATCTCCAACCACCAACTTACCATCCTGAGACAAGGCTGAGTATAGCCCACAAAGATGGCATGGCACAACCCAAGGGGGGGCGCCAACCCAGACAGGACGACCACATCAGTGAATCAACCCACTCAGGTGACGCACCCCTTCCAGGGACGGCATGAGAGAGCCCCAGTAAGCCAGTGACTCAGCCCCTGTAATAGGGTTAGAGGCAGAGAATCCCAGTGGGAAGAGGGGAACCGGCCAGGCAGAGACAGCAAGGGCGGTTCGTTGCTCCAGAGCCTTTCCGTTCACCTTCCCACTCCTGGGCCAGACTACACTCAATCATATGACCCACTGAAGAGATAAGTCTTCAGTAAGGACTTAAAGGTTGAGACCGAGTTTGCGTCTCTGACATGGGTAGGCAGACTGTTCCATAAAAATGGAGCTCTATAGGAGAAAGCCCTGCCTCCAGCTGTTTGCTTAGAAATTCTAGGGACAATTAGGAGGCCTGCGTCTTGTGACCGTAGCGTACGTGTAGGTATGTATGGCAGGACCAAATCAGAGAGATAGGTAGGAGCAAGCCCATGTAATGCTTTGTAGGTTAGCAGTAAAACCTTGAAATCAACCCTTGCTTTGACAGGAAGCCAGTGTAGAGAGGCTAGCACTGGAGTAATATGATCAAATTTTTTGGTTCTAGTCAGGATTCTAGCAGCCGTATTTAGCACCAACTGAAGTTTATTTAGTGCTTTATCCGGGTAGCCGGAAAGTAGAGCATTGCAGTAGTCTAACCTAGAAGTGACAAAAGCATGGATTAATGTTTCTGCATCATTTTTGGACAGAAAGTTTCTGATTTTTGCAATGTTACGTAGATGGAAAAAAGATGTCCTTGAAATGGTCTTGATATGTTCTTCAAAAGAGAGATCAGGGTCCAGAGTAACGCCGAGGTCCTTCACAGTTTTATTTGAGACGACTGTACAACCATTAAGATTAATTGTCAGATTCAACAGAAGATCTCTTTGTTTCTTGGGACCTAGAACAAACATCTATGTTTTGTCCGAGTTTAAAAGTAGAAAGTTTGCAGCCATCCACTTCCTTATGTCTGAAACACATGCTTCTAGCAAGGGCAATTTTGGGGCTTCACCATGTTTCATTGAAATGTACAGCTGTGTGTCATCCGCATAGCAGTGAAAGTTAACATTATGTTTTCGAATAACATCCCCAAGAGGTAAAATATATAGTGAAAACAATAGTGGAACAATAAACGGAACCTTGAGGAACACCGAAATTTACAGTTGATTTGTCAGAGGACAAACCATTCACAGAGACAAACTGATATCTTTCCGACAGATAAGATCTAAACCAGGCCAGAACTTGTCCGTGTGGACCAATTTGGGTTTCCAATCTCTCCAAAAGAATGTGGTGATCGATGGTATCAAAAGCAGTACTAAGGTCTAGGAGCACGAGGACAGATGCAGAGCCTCGGTCCGATGCCATTCAAATGTCATTTACCACCTTCACAAGTGCCGTCTCAGTGCTATGATGGGGTCTAAAACCAGACTGAAGCATTTCGTATACATTGTTTGTCTTCAGGAAGGCAGTAAGTTGCTGCGCAACAGCCTTTTCTAAAAATTTTGAGAGGAATGGAAGATTCGATATAGGCCGATAGTTTTTTATATTTTCTGGGTCAAGATTTGGCTTTTTCAAGAGAGGCTTTATTACTGCCACTTTTAGTGAGTTTGGTACACATCCGGTGGATAGAGAGCCGTTTATTATGTTCAACATAGGAGGGCCAAGCACAGGAAGCAGCTCTTTCAGTAGTTTAGTTGGAATAGGGTCCAGTATGCAGCTTGAAGGTTTAGAGGCCATGATTATTTTCATCATTGTGTCAAGAGATATAGTACTAAAACACTTGAGCGTCTCTCTTGATCCTAGGTCCTGGGAGAGTTGTGCAGACTCAGGACAACTGAGCTTTGAAGGAATACGCAGATTTAAAGAGGAGTCCGTAATTTGCTTTCTAATAATCATAATCTTTTCCTCAAAGAAGTTCATGAATTTATCACTGCTGAAGTGAAAGTCATCCTCTCTTGGGGAATGCTGCTTTTTAGTTAGCTTTGCGACAGTATCAAAAAGGAATTTCGGATTGTTCTTATTTTCCTCAATTAAGTTAGAAAAATAGTTGACTGAGAACACGTTCTCATTTGCAGCAATGACCTGGGGAATAGTTACAGGGGAGAGGAGGGGGATGAATGAGCCAATTGTAAACTGGGGATTATTTGGTGACCATGATGGTTTGAGGGCCAGATTGGGAATTTAGCCAGGACACCGGGGTTAACACCCCTACTCTTACGAAAAGTGCCATTGGATCTTTAATGACCTCAGAGAGTCAGGACACCCATTTAACGTCCCATCCGAAAGATGGCACCCTACACAGGGCAGTGTCCCCAATCACTGCCATGGGGCATTGGGATATTTTTTTTAGATCAGAGTGCCTCCTACTGGCCCTCCAACACCACTTCTAGCAGCATCTGGTCTCCCATCCAGGAACTGACCAGGACCAACCCTGCTTAGCTTCAGAAGCAAGCCAGCAGTGGTATGCAGGGTGGTATACTTCTGTGATATTACTATGATACTACTGTGATATTACTATGACACTACTGTGATATTATGGTGATACTTCTGTGATATTACTATGATACTACTGTGATATTACTATGATACTACTGTGATATTACTGTGGTACTTCTGTGATACTACTGTAATATTACTATGATACTACTGTGATATTACTATGATATTACTATGATATTACTGTGATACTACTGTTATATTACTATTATAATACTGTAATATTACTGTGATATTACTATGACACTACTATGCTATTACTATGATATTATGGTGATACTTCTGTGATATTACTACGATACTACTGTGATTTTACGATATTATTACTATGATACTACTGTGATACTACTGTGATATTACTATGATATTACGGTGATACTACTATGATACTACTGTGATATTACTATGATACTACTGTGATATTACTATGATATTACGGTGATACTACTATGATACTACTGTGATATTACTATGATATGGCTGGCTCCCCCTCCAGTATTTTTGTTAAACAGAAAACCCAAACATATGGCAGCAGATCCACAAGGTCTGCCATGAGAGGTGACTGTATCGTTCCCTTAAGGAAAAGCACCTTTAGTCATTCTGCTTTCTCTGTGAGAGCTTCCCATGTCTGGAATACACTGCCTTCAGACACACATAACTGCACCACCTATCACACTTTCACAAAATGCATGAAGACATGGCTAAAGGTCAGTCAGATTTGTGAACATAATCCCTAGCTGTGTGTTGCCACTTTCCATGTTGTCTGTAGCTTGTGAGGTGTGGAAACACTTTGTTGCTTTTATGAATTTTGTCTTGCTGCTTTTTGTTCTATGTTGCTCTGTCTGTATGCTATGTCTTGCTTGTCCTATGTTGCTCTGCGTGTGCTCACTGCTCAATGATAGTCTATATTGTAATTGTTTTTAAAAACCTGCCCAGGGACTGCGGTTGAAAATTAGCCGACTGGCTAAAACCTGCACTTTTACTGAAACTGTCCCTGTAAAAATAAAATAAACTCAAATATTACTATGATACTACTGTGATATTACTATGATATTATGGTGATACTACTATGATACTACGGTGATATTACGGTGAAACTACTGTGATATAACTTGGTGTTTGTTCGGGGCCTTGATCACACCTCAGTAACAATGCAAAAATGAGCACTCACTTTCATATACACTAGCACGAAAGGTACACACACGAATACACAAATGCAAGCTCAAAAACACACACACACACACACACACACACACACACACACACACACACACACACACACACACACACACACACACACACACACACACACACACACACACACACACACACACACACACACACACACACATACACATACACACACATACACATACACACACATACACACACACACACACACAAACAAAGGGTGATGGTAATGGCCCTCACCTCCCTGAATGAGGGGTAAGTAGACACAGTCGGGGTCAGATCAGACATAATTAGGAGTTTAAACCATGTTGATAAAAACCTGGAGACAAAGGAGAAATGCTTATCAAGCTAAAAAAAAAGGACCATCCCCAAGAGTGTGTGAGTGTGTGAAAGAGAGATGGGGGGAGCGAGAACGACTTGGGTTGTAAAGAATTGCAATTCTACGCTTTTGAGTTATTAATCAACGACCTCCCCCCTCCCTCACCCTCCTCCTCTTATTACCAGCTATTAGACAGGCTTTCTCCCTCCTCTCCTCCTGTCCTCCCCCTCACCAGCTCCTCCATGCCTGGCAGCAGTGAACACACAATACCCAGGCAGCTCTGATGAGCTAACTCCTAGTGACCTTGGAACTCCATGGACAATACAGGGGGAGACTGAGGGAGGAGGGTGGGAGAGAGAGAGGGGTGGAGGGAGAGAGGGAGGGGAGACTGAGGGAGGAGGGTGGGAGAGAGAGACAGAGAGAGAGAGGGAGGGAAGGCAGGGAGGGGTAGAGGGGTAAGAGATAGAGGACTGGATGAGAGGTATAGTGCAGGATAGAGGTGGGGAATGGAAAAGAGGAAGGGTCGGAGATAGAGAGAGAGAGAAAAAGAAGAGGAGAGAGACTCATAGCTGGAGGGTTAGGGCCTAGGGGCATTGTTTCTCTCCCTCTCTCTTGCGCTCTCCCTCTCTCTCTCCCCCTATCCTCATCTTGAATGCAAATGTGATTTCTCTCATTCCTTTGTGCTCCTTCTAGCTGCTTTGGAGAGAACCAATTACACATGCTCCATTCACTCAGAGAGAAAGACACATTGAGGGAGAGGGATAATTAATATAGAGAGATAGGGGGAAGGAAGGGGAGGGAAGATGACCACTTGTAGATGATAGCGAAGTATGAATATCTCATACTGTTTCAGACAACACGATATGGGGTGGCAGGGAGCTTAGCGGTAAGAGCTTTGGGCCAGTAACCAAAAGAGCGCAGGTTCGAATGTGCCTTTGTGCAAAGCACTTAACTCTAATTACTCCTGTAAGTTGCTCTGGATAAGAACGTCTGATAAATGACTAAAAATGAAAAAGAAATGTAAAAATGTGTTTAATGATATGACAAAAGCTGGTTATTAAACTGAAAGCACACTTACTGTACATACATACACTTCTACACATAATTTGCTGTTGCTACTCTGTTCTTAATTTTACTTTTAATATTATCAATCCTGATGCCTAGTTACTTCACCCAGTTTTCATGTACATGTCTACCTAAAATACCTTGTACCCCTGCATAGTGTCTGATACCGGTACTCCCTGTTAGGTTAATTGACATCATTTGAGTCAATTGGCGGTGTACCTGTGGATGTATTTCAAGGCCTACCTTCAAACTCAGTGCCTCTTTGCTTGACATCATGGGAAAATCAAAAGAAATCAGCCAAGACCTCAGAAAAAAGAATTGTAGACCTCCACAAGTCTGGTTCGTCCTTGGGAGCAATTTCCAAACGCCTGAAGGTACCACGTTCATCTCTACAAACAATAGTACGCAAGTATAAACACCATCGGACCACGCAGCCGTCATACCGCTCAGGAAGGAGAAGCGTTCTGTCTCCTAGAGATGAACGTACTTTGGTGTGAAAAGTGCAAATCAATCCCAGAACAACAGCAAAGGACCTTGTGAAGATGCTGGAGGAAACAGGTACAAAAGTATCTATCTATATCCACAGTATAACTAGTTCTATATCGACATAACCTGAAAGGCCACTCAGCAAGGAAGAAGCCACTGCTCCAAAACCGCCATAAAAAGCCAGACTACAGTTTGCAACTGCACATGGGGACAAAGATCGTACTTTTTGGAGAAATGTCCTCTGGTCGGATGAAACAAAAATAGAACTGTTTGGGCATAATGACCATCGTTATGTTTGGAGGAAAAAGGGGGAGGCTTGCAAGCCAAAGAACACCATCCCAACCGTGAAGCACGGGGGTGGCAGCATCATGTTGTGGGGTGCTTTGCTGCAGGAGGGACTGGTGCACTTCACAAAATAGATGGCATCATGAGGGAGGAAAATTATGTAGATATATTGAAGCAACATCTCAAGACATCAGTCAGGATGTTAAAGCTTGGTCACAAATGGGTCTTCCAAATGGGACAATGACCCCAAGCATACTTCCAAAGTTGTGGCAAAATGGCTTAAGAACAACAAAGTCAAGGTATTGGAGTGGCCATCACAAAGCCCTGACCTCAATTCTATAGAAAATGTGTGGGCAGAACTGAAAAAACGTGTGCGAGCAAGGAGGCCTACAAACCTGACTCAGTTACACCAGCTCTATCGGGAGGAATGGGCCAAATTCACCCAACTTATTGTGGGAAGGTTGTGGAAGGCTAACCGAAACGGTTGACCCAAGTTAAACCATTTAAAGGCAAAGCTACCAAATACTAATTGAGTGTAGGTAAACTTCTGACCTACTGGGAATGTGATGAAAGAAGTGAAAACTGAAATAAATATTATATTCTGATATTTCACATTCTTAAAATAAAGTGGTGATCCTAACTGACCTAAGACAGGGAATTCTTGCTAGGATTAAATGTCAGGAATTGTGACAAACTGAGTTTAAATGTATATGGCTAAGGTGTATGTAAACTTCCGACTTCAACTGTTTCTCAGTCCTGATGCACCTGATTCCATCCACTGGAGTGAACCCATTTTTTCTAGAACTCCAGGACAGCATACTATAACCACAACAGGACTTGCTAATGTTGTGAGTGAGATAAAGAAGAACGAGACAGATATTACTCTACAGCTTCCAGGATTAAAATCAGTTCATTCAGTTCCACTGACTACAAAAGTTCAATCAGTCTCCCTGTGCTTATATAGACTCCCTCAAGAATGTTGAGATGTATGACATCACTTCATCTCACTCTAGGTGTTGCTGTGTCAACATCCCATCGTCAGGCCCAGCCGTGTGAGCTGTGGCCCTGCTGCAAGGCACTCTGGGAGTTTTTAATTGCAGTGATTTGGGCTCTGATATGTCGTCTCCATTAGCAGACTTTAATGTCTCCTAGATAGATGGCGCGCTGACATTAACGCACACAGGCCATATTTTACTATTAAACGGCCATAAGACGGAACGAAGCACGGAGTGTGTGTGTCTGTGTCTGTGTGTATGTATGTATGAGTGTGTAAGAGAGAGAGAGAGGAAGAGAGAGAGAGAGAGAGAGAGATGGAAGGATCAATTAGAGAGGGAAGGAGGATGAAGTCCCTAGGGTTGTGGGTCTGTGTTGGGCCCTCCCTCTACAGCCCAGCTGGACAGGCTACAACCTGCAGCCTCAGCACAAATCCAGATCAACACAACACTGTTAATTAACATTACACCCACAGAGAGAAAGAGAGAGAGAGAGGTTGGGAGAGAGACAGTGATATAAGGGAGTCAGGGTGGAGAGAGAGTCTTCCAGGCATGTGAATAAGAGGAAGAAATAGGAGAAACCCTCTTGTCCCTGTAGGTCAGGGGTGGGCATCATATGGCCCTCGGTTCTGGATCTGGCCACGAGCCCATTCAATGTGGCCCGCGGGTGGTTTGCGTAAAACACTTTTTACAAAAAAAAATTCAAGGGCCACTAACACTCCAGGCCACATTGAATGTCTAAACAACAGAGAAAGTATGTAGAAATGATAATGGACCTATATACGTTTTCAAATAACGGCCCCTTTTCTGGCTTGAAAATGGCTTTTTAACAAAAAAAAATTGAATTTTGAAGTCCCAATGTGGCCCTAGAGCCAAAATGATTGCCTGCCCGCTGCTCCAACTGATAGAGGGATGAAGGATAGAGGTACGGAGGGATGGACGGATGTATGGAGGGATGCGTATATTGAGATGGGCAGGATTACATCTGTGTGAGTCAGTGAGGAAGAGCTTGCTTGACTAATTAGAGCCATCTATTACAGGCACAATTAAAAGCTGAAGCTAATTTACTGCTGCTGCAGCCTGGTCTCATAGCCTGCTGATTTATACTGACACCCAGAGGACACACACACACACACACGCACGCACGCACACACACACATATGCACATGCACGCGCACACACACGTGAAGAGAACACACACGTGAAGAGAACACACACACGCATTCATATACACAAGCATACAGACATAAGCGTTCTTAGGAAACTCAGTCGGGGTCTCAACTTACTGTTGAGAGTTAGAATAGTAGAATACGCAAGGATGCAATTTCGAAATTTGGTTGTGCATCAGCAGTTTCTCTCTTGATATGTCAGTCACTGACAGTCACCCAATTGTGTCAGCTAACCATTTTTAGATTGGCAAATTAATCTAGCCAGTTATCTAAATTTGGAGTAAGCATGGCCGAATACCGGGCTGGCCCTGCACACACACAAGCAAAATGTATACATTCACAGGGGCTGTTTAACGTTTAATGTTTCATCTTACCTTCCCACTACTCCTTCCTATGGAGAGACATACCTGTATACAGAAGCTGTCAGACAGAGACTATGAGATATTACCTCTAGAATGAAGAACTACTGTCTATCTCTCTCCCTCAACTCTCTCACTGACTTTCTCCCCTCTCATTATCTTGTTCCCTTAATCTTTCATGAAATACATGTATTTTATACATACAGTTCAAAAAGTATTCACACCCCTTGAATTATTCCACATTTTGTTGTGTTACAGCCTGAATTCAAAATGGATTCAATAGATTTTTTCCTCACCCATCTACACAAAATACCCCATAGTGACAAAATGAAAACATGTTTTCCTCACCCATCTACACAAAATACCCCATAGTGACAAAATGAAAACATGTTTTCCTCACCCATCTACACAAAATACCCCATAGTGACAAAATGAAAACATGTTTTTAGACATTTTTGCCAATTTATTGAAAATGAAATACAGAAATATTTAATTTACATAAGGATTCCCATCCCTGTGTCAATACATTGTAGAAGCACCTTTGGCAGCGATTACAGCTGTCTTTCTGGTGACGTCTCTAAGAGCTTTCACACCTGGATTGTGCAACATCATGATTTTCAGAACTCTTCAAGCTCTGTCAAATTGGTTGTCGATCATTGCTAGACAACCATTTGCAGGTCTTGAAGTAGATTTTGAAGTAGATTTAAGTCAAAACTGTAACTCAGCCACTCAGGAACAGCCACTGTTTTCTTGGTAAGCAACTCCACTGTAGATTTGGCCTTGGTTTCAGTTTATTGTCCTGCTGAAAGGTGAATTCATCTCCCAGTGTCTGGTGGAAAGCAGACTGAACCAAGTTTTCTTCTAGGATTTAGCTGCTTATTTATTTTGGAAAACGTCCCAGTCCTTACCAATAAGAAGCATACCTATAATATGTTGCAGCCACCACTATGATGTAACGTTTTATAGAGTGCTACTCAGTAATGGATTGTATTGAATTTGCCCCATAATACTTTGTATTCAGGACAAAAGGTTAATTGCTATGCCAAATGTTTTGCAGTATTACTTTAGTGCCTTGTTGAAAATAGGATGCATGTTTTGGAATATGTTTTATTCTGTGCAGGCTTCCTTCTTTCCACTCTGTCAATTAGGTTAGTCTTGTGGGGTAACTACAATGATCCTCAGTTTTCTCCTATCAAAGCCATTAAACTCTGTAACTGTTTTAAAGTCTCATGGTGAAATCCCTGGGTGGTTTCCTTCTTCTCCAGCAACTGAGTTAAGAAGGGCACTTGTACTTTGTAGTGACTGGGTGTATTGGGGGATACCTTGTCAGTTGTACACCTGAATGCCTTCAACTGAAATGTGTCTTCCTCAGAGCATGTGCAGACCAGCTGGCTGGAGTTAACGGACACATTCAATCTCTCCCTATCCCAGTCTGTTGTCCCCACTTGCTTCAAGATTTCCACCATTGTTCCTGTACCCAAGAAAGTGAAGGTAACTGAACTAAGTGACTATCGCCCACCATAGCACTCACTTCTGTCATCATGAAGTGCATTGAGAGGCTAGTTAAGGACCATATCACCTCCACCTTACTCAACACCCTAGACCCACTACAGTGGTGCCAGGAAAATAATCTCTCCTTCAACGTCAACAAAACAAAGGAGCTGATCGTGGACAACAGGCAACCGCAGAGAAAGCACACCCACATCCACATCGTCGGGCTGCAATGTAGAGCGTGCACGTCAATGACAACCTGAAATGGTCCATTCACACCGACAGCATGGTAGAGAAGGCACAACAGTGCCTTCAACATCAGGAGGCTGAAGAAATTTGGCCTGTCCATTTAGACCCTCATGAACTTCCTGTTGGACTGTATCACCGCCTGATACCCCCCACAACCACATGTCTCTCCAGAGGGTGGTGAGGTCAGCCCAACGCATCACCGGGGGCACACTGTCTGCCCTCCAGGACATCTGTGACCACATGTCACAGGAAGGCCAATAAGATCATTAACAACCTCAGCCACCCAAGCCACGGCTTGGTCACCCTGCTACCATCTAGAAAGCGGACACAGTACATGTGTATCAAAGCTCCGACCAAGAGACTGAGAAACAGCTTCTACAGTATATACAGGTCACAAGTCTGTTATAGAGTCACCACTTGCTGACCTCCACCCAGTACCCTGCCCTGAACCTTAGTCACTGTTCTAGCTGACCTCCACCCAGTACCATGCCCTGAACCTTAGTCACTGTTCTAGCTGACCTCCACCCAGTACCCTGCCCTGAACCTTAGTCACTGTTCTAGCTGACCTCCACCCAGTACCCTGCCCTGAACCTTAGTCACTGTTCTAGCTGACCTCCACCCAGTACCCTGCCCTGAACCTTAGTCACTGTTCTAGCTGACCTCCACCCAGTACCCTGCCCTGAACCTTGGTCATTGTTCTAGCTGACCTCCACCCAGTACCCTGCACTGAAACTTAGTCACTGTTCTAGCTGACCTCCACCCAGTGCCCTGCCCTGAACCTTAGTCACTGTTCTAGTTGACCTCCACCCAGTGCCCTGCCCTGAACCTTAGTCACTGTTCTAGTTGACCTCCACCCAGTGCCCTGCCCTGAACCTTAGTCACTGTTCTAGCTGACCTCCACCCAGTGCCCTGCCCTGAACCTTAGTCACTGTTCTAGCTGACCTCCACCCAGTACCCTGCCCTGAACCTTAGTCACTGTTCTCCACCCAGTGCCCTGCCCTGACCTTAGTCACTGTTCTAGTTGACCCTTAGTCACTGTTCTTCCACCCAGTGCCCTGCCCTGAACCTTAGTCACTGTTCTAGTTGACCTCCACCCAGTACCCTGCCCTGAACCTTAGTCACTGTTCTAGTTGACCTCCACCCAGTGCCCTGCCCTGAACCTTAGTCACTGTTCTAGCTGACCTCCACCCAGTACCCTGCCCGGAACCTTAGTCACTGTTCTAGCTGACCTCCACCCAGTACCCTGCACTGAACCTTAGTCACTGTTCTAGCTGACCTCCACCCAGTACCCTGCACTGAAACTTAGTCACTGTTCTAGCTGACCTCCACCCAGTGCCCTGCCCTGAACCTTAGTCACTGTTCTAGTTGACCTCCACCCAGTGCCCTGCCCTGAACCTTAGTCACTGTTCTAGTTGACCTCCACCCAGTGCCCTGCCCTGAACCTTAGTCACTGTTCTAGTTGACCTCCACCCAGTGCCCTGCCCTGAACCTTAGTCACTGTTCTAGTTGACCTCCACCCAGTGCCCTGCCCTGAACCTTAGTCACTGTTCTAGCTGACCCCCACCCAGTATTTATTTACATATATCTATGTACACTGCTCAAAAAAATAAAGGGAACACTTAAACAACACAATGTAACTCCAAGTCAATCACACTTCTGTGAAATCAAACTGTCCACTTAGGAAGCAACACTGATTGACAATACATTTCACATGCTGTTGTGCAAATGGAATAGACAACAGGTGGAAATTATAGGCAATTAGCAAGACACCCCCAATAAAGGAGTGGTTCTGCAGGTGGTGACCACAGACCACTTCTCAGTTCCTATGCTTCCTGGCTGATGTTTTGGTCACTTTTGAATGCTGGCGGTGCTTTCACTCTAGTGGTAGCATGAGACGGAGTCTACAACTCACACAAGTGGCTCAGGTAGTGCACCTCATCCAGGATGGCACATCAATGCGAGCTGTGGCAAGAAGGTTTGCTGTGTCTGTCAGCGTAGTGTCCAGAGCATGGAGGCGCTACCAGGAGACAGGCAAGTACATCAGGAGACGTGGAGGAGGCCGTAGGAGGGCAACAACCCAGCAGCAGGACCGCTACCTCCGCCTTTGTGCAAGGAGGAGCAGGAGGAGCACTGCCAGAGCCCTGCAAAATGACCTCCAGCAGGCCACAAATGTGCATGTGTCTGCTCAAACGGTCAGAAACAGACTCCATGAGGGTGGTATGAGGGCCCGACGTCCACAGGTGGGGGTTGTGCTTACAGCCCAACACCGTGCAGGACGTTTGGCATTTGCCAGAGAACACCAAGATTGGCAAATTCGCCACTGGCGCCCTGTGCTCTTCACAGATGAAAGCAGGTTCACACTGAGCACATGTGACAGACGTGACAGAGTCTGGAGATGCTGTGGAGAACGTTCTGCTGCCTGCAACATCCTCCAGCATGACCGGTTTGGCGGTGAGTCAGTCGTGGGGTGGCATGTCTTTGGGGGGCCGCACAGCCCTCCATGTGCTCGCCAGAGGTAGCCTGACTGCCATTAGGTACCGAGATGAGATCCTCAGACCCCTTGTGAGACCCTATGCTGGTGCGGTTGGCCCTGGGTTCCTCCTAATGCAAGACAATGCTAGACCTCATGTGGCTGGAGTGTGTCAGCAGTTCCTGCAAGTTGAAGGTATTGATGCTATGGACTGGCCCGCCCATTCCCCAGACCTGAATCCAATTGAGCACATCTGGGACATCATGTCTCGCTCCATCCACCAATGCCACGGTGCATCACAGACTGTCCAGGAGTTGGCGGATGCTTTAGTCCAGGTCTGGGAGGAGATCCCTCAGGAGACCATCCGCCACCTCATCAGGAGCATGCACAGGCGTTGTAGGGAGGTCATACAGGCACGTGGAGGCCACACACACTACTGAGCCTCATTTTGACTTGTTTTAAGGACATTACATCAAAGTTGGGTCAGCCTGTAGTGTGGTTTTCCACTTTCATTTTGAGTGTGACTCCAAATCCAGACCTCCATGGGTTGATAAATTTGATTTCCATTGATAATTTTTGTGTGATTTTGTTGTCAGCACATTCAACTATGTAAAGAAAAAAGTATTTAATAAGAATATTTCATTCATTCAGATCTAGGATGTGTTATTTCAGTGTTCCCTTTATTTTTTTGAGCAGTGTACATTCATATTCCAGTCTCTGACATTGCTCATTCTCATATTTCTTAATGTCTTTATTTTAAAATGTTTCTGGATTATGTGTGTATTGTTTTTGTATTATGATAGCTAGGTATTACTTTACTGTTGGAGCTAGAAGCATTTCACTGCACCTGCGATAACATCTACAAATCTGGAGGGTACGCAACCAATACACTTGATTTGACATCTCTTTATATAATTTCTTTATGCCTCTAACTCCACCCTATTCTTATTTCTCACTCCCTACCCCTCCCTCTCTCCCCCGCCCTCTCTCCCCCTCCTTCTGTCTCTAGGCGTGTATGGGACTCTATCGCTCAGTGACCCCAGCAGTCTGACCTATGTGTAATCATTCTGCCACATGTTGTCAAGCATGCCTCTCACACACCTACAGGAGAGAGAGAGACTGCTTAACTGCATCCAGTCTGTCAGCAACTTTCCAGCTCCTCCAATAGGTAGCCAAGGTGTGCTGTTGCTGCAGCAACCAGAACCCCCTTTCATTGCAATTGGTTGAGAAAGAGCTGTCTGGATTCGCTCCTCCTCCTCATCTGTCAATCAGAGAAGAGGTAGACCGGAGTCGTGCCTTCTTTGTGGCAATGCCAATACAAGCGCTTCTTCAATCTCTCTCTGCTATTCTCCCGTCACCACCCCCTGCACCTCTCTCTCTCTCTCTCTCTCTCTCTGCCATTCTCCCGTCACCACCCCTGCACGTCTCTACCTCTCTACCTCTCTCTCTCTACCTCTCTCTCTCTCTCCCCCATCACCACCCCCTGAACCTCTCTCTCTCTCTCTCTCTGCCATTCTCCTGTCACCACCCCTGCACCTCTCTCTTTCTCTCTCTCTACCTCTCTCTCTCTCTGCCATTCTCCTGTCACCACCCCTGCACCTCTCTCTTTCTCTCTACTCTCTCTCTCTCTCCCGTCACCACCCCCTGCACTTCTCTCTCTCTCTCTCTACCTCTCTACCTCTCTCTCTCTCTGCCATTCTCCTGTCACCACCCCTGCACCTCTACCTTCTCTCTCTCTCCTCTCTCTCTCTCTCTCTCTCTCTCTGCCATTCTCCTGTCACCACCCCCTGCACCTCTCTCTTTCTCTCTGCCATTCTCCCGTCACCACCCCCTGCACTTCTCGCTCTCTCTCTCTACCTCTCTACCTCTACCTCTCTCTCTCTCTGCCATTCTCCCCACCCCCTGCACGTCTCTACCACCCCCTCTCTCTACCTCTCTACCTCTCTCTCTCTCCTCTCCTCTCTCTCTCTCTCTCTCTCTCTCTCTCTCTCTCTCTCTCTCTCTCTCTCTCTCTCTGCCATTCTCTTGTCACCACCCCCTGCACCTCTCTCTTTCTCTCTACCTCTCTCTCTCTCTCTCTGCCATTCTCCCGTCACCACCCCTGCACTTCTCGCTCTCTCTCTACCTCTCTACCTCTACCTCTCTCTCTCTCTGCCATTCTCCCGTCACCACCCCCTGCACTTCTCGCTCTCTCTCTCTACCTCTCTACCTCTACCTCTCTCTCTGCCATTCTCCCGTCACCACCCCCACCACCTCTCTCTCTACCTCTCTCTACCTCTCTCTCTCTCTCTCTCTCTACCTCTACCTCTTCATATTCTCCCTCGTTCTGTCACTCGCAAACACACACACACTCGCAAACACACACACATTCATGTGACATGGTAGTGCGCTGTAATGGTTAAGTCAGCATGCTGGATCTCTGCAGAGGTGACAGATGCTTCCTCCCCATTCCAGAACCACAGGGGAGCTGAGGAGACACAGCATACCAATGAGCCCCCACCTGATCTGACCAATGCACACACACACACATGCCCAGATAGAGATATTAGACTTGTATCACTCGATGTGCCTGTAATCTATGGTATACTGAATTGACAGCATACTATCGTCTCTGTACACTTTTATCCAGTATGTACAGCCCTCTGCATTGTCTGATGGTCACACACACACACACAAACACACACACACTATAAAAATGACAGATGTGTGTATGATGGAGCGCTTGCTGTATAGAAAGTGATGCTGTAGCCACGGCTCAACATGGTGCCCAGAAGACATGCTATTCATTTTCAGCTTAATATGTTCCAGCCCATTGGAAAAACATTGCAAGGTATAATGTAAGCAATTTCATATTCACACCACCTCTCACCGAATCTCTGTCGTGCCTGATGAAATGAAGAGAACAGATTTGTGTGATGCTTGGGTGACTTCCAAACCAACACAGTCTCTGTGTGAGTGTGTGTGTGTGGGTGGGGGAGGGTTAATTCATGTGGTTACATCAGTATATGCTATGCATCTCTGCGAATTTGCATCACGTCATCTGTTCATCATGATATTTACCTGTGAAACCACTGAAGATAATCACCAGTTTATAAGTGGAAGACTACTCATGTCGTCTGGGATGTAAAGATGTGCGCATACATACATAAGCGCCACACGTGCATTGAAATGTTGGGATCCGCATACTCATACACACATATAGTGGCATATGCCTAGAGATCACAGGAGGCTGCTGAGGGGAGGATGGCTCACAATAATGGCCAGAACGGAGTGGATGGAACGGCATCAAACACATTGAAACCATGTGTATGATATATTTGATACCCTTCAACTTATTCCGCTTCCCCATTACCACAAGCCCGTCCTCACGAATGAAAGGGCCACGACCTCCTGCGCTATAGATGTGATGAATACAATCTTCCTCTCTCTACATAGACAACATGTCGAGAGCTTGGGACTATCAGGCTCTATCTGCATTATTTGTCCAAATTGAGTTATTGACACAGCCTTGTTCTGCTCAATATTCTCTACCTATATAGCACTCTAAATACCCCAACTCATGTCGCTAAGTTCAAAAGAATACAAGATAAAAGTCACTGACAACATTCAAACCAAAGAGGGTTTGGAAATGTAAAGCCGATGATCTCAGAATCATTTTCTTGCAGGTAGAACCTTATTGTCCCAAGCACTCGATTGGGCCGATATCTCTTCCTCTGTATTTTCTCTCTTTCCCTCCTTTTTATCATACATACACACATACATACATACATACATACATACATACACACACACACACACACACACACACACACACACACACACACACACACACACACACACACACACACACACACACACACACACACACACACACACACACACACACACACACACACACACACACACACACACACACATACATACACACACATACATACATACATACATACATACATACATACATACATACATACATACATACATACATACATACATACATACATACATACATACACACAGGGAGGGAGGGAGCCCAGCTGGTCCTAAGCATCTTAATATGGGTAAATAAATGGTGTGCTTGGCAGTGGGTAAATAAATGGTGTGCTTGGCAGTGGGTAAATGTATTCCCACCCAGCCCCGAGGCACAGATGGCAGCCCAGTCGTTTGCTTCACCTTGTTTTGTTTAATTAATACAATCAACTCTCTATTTCTTCAATTAATCACCACCAACCTGTTTCATTATTCTCTCTCGCACTCTCACACACACACACACTCACAGCACAGCACACAGCACTGCTCTCTCTTTCCCTCCTTTTTAATCACAAGCATGCACACACACGCACACGCACACACAAACACACACAAACTAAATACTACTGTGCCCCTGTTGAGTTATTAGCATTTTAAAACTCTTCGCAAACGATTCAACTTTATTTGAACCTTAAAAAAAAAATGTCATTGCGGGCAGGGAGGGGGAACATCAAGATGGTGACATCAACTGGGCAGAATAACGGGGCGGAAAGCACTTCATTACATCCTTTTATTCTGTTATAATCACTGCACGGCCATCACTCCACTCTGACACACGCCCGGGGACTGACACCACGATTGATGCACCGGAAGCGCGGGGCTTTGCGACACAATAAACAAAACCATTAACCAAAGTCGTCATCCGCGTTACGTTTAATCTCCCTAATATAATGAGAGCTTAAATTGTCAATTAGGTTTTTTTATATGTGAATTATCACGTGCGCAGGTTGGATCTAATAGAATTAGATCAAATCAATTGAACTTCCTTTGAGAATAGACGAGGCCTGAATAGCGGGAATGGAACAGCTAGTAGTATGTTCATGTCTTAGTAGGCCTACCTAGAGTAAATACACAGTCAGTGCCGTGCATGCCCCATATTATGTTTGATTGAACCAGTCATCAACACCATTTACACACTAAATCAAATCAAATCAAACCACACAATGTTGATGTTTTTAGAAAAATGTTATTTTCTTGCTTGCCATTTATAAATGTAACATCATTGGTTAGTGTAGAGTTTTTAAAGACATGATCATGATATTATTATCTGTAACAGCCGATGTTATAAAGCGTACTTATTAGTGCATTTCATTCAGTCCTAAGTTCTGCTTTAATTATAATGTAGCCTATCATTCATTTAGGCCATATTTTTGTGTGTCTTCTACTAGCATCGCTAGGCCTATCTCAGGTAGGTCTAGTAGCAACACATGCTTCAGTGTGCCGCACCAAAGACCTCTGTGGAATTTACTAGTCATGTAGTGCCACCTAGCGGTAGAAATACAATGCTGCTCAATTTACGGTTGGACCTTGCTATTCGAGATCCATGGGAAGTCCCTTTTAAAATCAAATCAAATGTTATTTGTCACATGTGCCGAACACAACAGGGGTAGACCTTACAGTGAAATTCTTACTTACTTCTCCAATTGAAGTTGACATTTAAAATGGTTAGGTTTAGGGTCAAGTAAGGGTTATGATTAAGGTTAAGGTTAGGGTAGCCGTTAAGGTTAGGGTCAGTGGAGGCTGCACTCCACAAGGAGACTGACTGCCTGTTACGCGAATGCAGTAAGCCAAGGTAAGTTGCTAGCTAGCATTAAACTTATCTTATAAAAACAATCAATCCATCATAATCACTAGTTAACTACACATGGTTGATGATATTACTAGATATTATCTAGCGTGTCATGCGTTGCGTATAATCTGACTGACAATACAAGCATACAAGTATCTAAGTATCTGACTGAGCTGTGGTAGGCAGAAGCAGGCGAGTAAACATTCATTCAAACAGCACTTTCGTGCGTTTTGCCAGCAGCTCTTCGTTGTGCGTCAAGCATTGCGCTGTTTATGACTTCAAGCATATCAACTCCAGAGATGAGGCTGGTGTAACCGAAGTGAAATGGCTGGCTAGTTAGCGTGCGCTAATAGCGCTTCAAACGTCACTCGCTCTGAGACTTGGAGTAGTTGTTCCCCTTGCTCTGCATGGGTAACGCTGCTTTGAGGGTGGCTGTTGTCGATGTGTTCCTGGTTCGAGCCCAGGTAGCGGCGAGGAGAGGGATGGAAGCGATACTGTTACACTGGCAATACTAAAGTGCCTATAAGAACATCCAATAGTCAAATGTATATGAAATACAAATCATAGAGAGAGAAATAGTCCTATAATTCCTATAATAACTACAACCTAAAACTTCTTACCTGGGAATATTGAAGACTCATGTTAAAAGGAACCACCAGCTTTCATATGTTCTCATGTTCTGAGCAAGGAACTTAAACGTTAGCTTTCTTACATGGCAAATATTGTACTTTTACTTTCTCCAACACTTTGTTTTTGCATTATTTAAACCAAATTGAACATGTTTCATTATTTATTTGAGGCTAAATTGATTTTATTGGTATTATATTAAGTTAAAATATGTGTTCATTCAGTATTGTAATTGTCATTATTACAAATAAAATAAAAAATTGGCCGATTAATCGGTATCGGCCTCTTTTGGTCCTCCAATAATCGGCATCGGCGTTGAAAAATCATAATCGGTCGACCTCTAATCCAATCAATCAGAATAAAACAAATTACAACACAATCAAAACAAAACTACATTGCTTATTAGGAAGCACAAGCACAAACACAAAGCAAAATGCAGTGCTATCTGGCCCTAAATCGACAGTACACAGTGGCAAACTATTTGGCCATAGTTACGGATCAAAACCTTAGAAAAACCTTGACAAAGTACAAGCTCAGTGAAAACAGCCTTGCCATTGAGAAGAGTAGACACAGGAAAACCTGGCTCCCTGTAGAGGAAAGGCTGTGCAACCACTGCACAACAGCAGAACCTGAGACGGAGCTGCATTTCATGACAAAATGTAAAAAATATAAAACAATTAGAGAGTGTCATTTCCCCAATTTCAAACCCTTATTCAAGGTTTCAAAGACCTCTCTGATGAGAGTAGGCCACCTGTCCTGTTGGGGGAGGTAGGGCACTACATTGCTGCCTGTCATAAGATGACCTGCACATGTCCTCTACTGTATGCTTATTGTTATTGTTCAATGTATGAGAGAGCGAGACAGAGAGAGAGAGACAGACAGAGAGACAGACAGAGAGAGAGGGACAGAGACAGAGACAGAGAGGTAGTGAGCTCATGGGCTCCTGAGTTCTTCTGCAAAAATATAGAATTAGAGTTGGATAAATGTAGATAAATGTGATTTTTTTTTTGCAAGGACTTTTACAGGATACTAACCTCAACATCAAAACCTTCCATCCAAATAAAAATTCCATACCTAAAACCTTGATTTTGGACAAAATTACCTGAATGGGCTATAACTACCAAGGACTATCAAAAAAAAAACTTCTAACAAACCAAAACCTGCAGAAGAAACACAGTGGAACCTGGAAATACCGTCCAACACAAAACTGAGTGAGTAATGTTCAGTCTGAACCAACTTCTGAAGTCAAAAAGTCAAAAAGTAAATGACAATCATCTCTACGTAACCTTGTTATATAAAGATGAATAAATAAGGCTACTAAGCTATCAAGCTGCTAGAACAGAGCTGACCATCTGCAACTTCAATTAGTGAGAGATTTACAAATGATTGAGCCTAACAATGGCAGGACAGTTTCATAGGGTGGAAACACTTCAAAGTCTGGGACAGTAATGGTGCAGGACATCCTCAAGCAGTTCCGGCAGGACTTTTACGGGATCAAAGAGAGAGCACAGCAGGAAAAGCTCTCTCTCTGCCCTCCCAGCCCCCCCCCCAACAAGACCCAGAGTGCAGAAGGTGGAGATGGACAGTGGTCTGAGAGAGCTGCCTGCTCTACGGACTGAGGTGAGGCAACTTAAAGAGACACATATGGTACTGAAGGAGGAGGTGGGAATGCTGAAGTATGACAGAGAGAAGGACACTCCCACAGAGAATCCAGCAGAACAGCCCACCTCAGACCCGGACCACAACCTCAACACCGCAATGAGACAGACAACACTTGACTCACCAACCAAACAGACCCCACCCCCTCCTAACAACCCCCTGTAGCCCTCTTGACAACCCCCACACATCCACAAAAGCCAAAGATTGTGCTCCTCATTGACTCAAATGGCAAATACATTCAAGAGGATACACTTTTTCCCGAACACTAGGCATGCCCTGGAGCTGTTGTCAGGACAGACTAGGGTCCCCCAGCAACCTCATGATTCACACAGGCACAAATGACCTGAGGTCCCAGCAGGAAAGGGTGGCTACAGCACTCAAGGGAGTGATTGAAAAAGCTTCTTCCATTCTCCCCAACACACAAGTGGTTATCTCCACCCTGCCACCACGAAAACCTTTCACCCTGCCTCAATACAGCGGGTGAATGCAAGAATTTTGCGAGACTGTGCCTAAAAAACTAATGTCTACCTGTTCTACCACTCCACCCTGGACTTGAACACCTTTTACGACCAGGTCCACCTCTACAAGGCAGCAGTCCCAACTTTTGCCAGGACCCTGAAGAACATCACCGTCAACCGTAGCCCCAGCACCTCACACAGGAGCAACAGACCAACGGACACCCCGCCCAGACCAGCGAGACACCCGCCCAGACCAGCGAGACCCACTCCCGAACGACCTGCATCTAGAGAACCCACGCCAAGAGGATCTACAACCAGACCACAGCATCACCGGCCACACCCCAAACAGCTGAAACCACTCCAAACAAACCCTGGCCACACCCTTATATAGGCCCCCACATATCAGACATGTGCCCCTTCTGTCCACCCCATGCCCTCCGCCCCTGCGACAAGGACATCAACATGACAGCAGAACATATGCCCAGGTTGTGAGCGGAGCAACAGGCCCAACACCCACTATTACACCCGCCCAAGCCCCATCCTGCGTTCTAAGAGGTATGTATCAGATGCTCAACATGCTCTGCTCACACCTACTGTGATGGTCCGGGCCTAAACCATACAAAACCAACACTAGACTATGAAACACAAAGCTTTTACTATCACATCCTGGAATATACAAGGTCTGAGGTCATCTGCCTTTGGCCTAAAGAGCAGGAACCCAAACTTCATTAGAGAAATTGGAAATACAAACATTGTAATCCTAGAAGAAACATGGTATAAAGGAGACAGACCCACTGGTTTCCCTCTAGGTTACAGAGAGCTGGTAGTCCCATCCACCAAACTACCAGGTGTGAAACAGGGAAGGGACTCAGGGGGTATGCTAATTTGGTATAGAGCAGACCTAACCCACTCTAAAATTAGTCAAAACAGGAACATTTTACATCTGGCTAGAAATGAATAAGGAAATGATCTCAACAGAGAAAAATGTCCTCATGTGTGCTACCTATATCCCAATAATAAAATCCCCATACTTTAACGATGACGAACAACCATTTCCAGGCCCAGGAACATGTGGCGACCTAAATGCCAGAACTGAACAAGTACCTGACACCCTTAGCACACAGTGGGACAAACACCTACCTGGAGGTGACAGCATTCCCTCTCACATATGGCCCCTTAGACACAACCACGACAACATAACCAACAAAATCGGGGTCACAACTCCTGCAGCTCTGTCGCACGCTGGGTATGTACATAGTCAATGGTAGTCTTCGAGGGGACTCCTTTGGTAGGCACACCTACAGCTCATCTCTTCGCAGTAGTCGTGTACAATATTTTATCACTGACCTCAACCCAGAGTGTCTTAGAGCGTTTACAGTCAGTCCACTGACACCCCTATCAGATCACAGCAAAGTCACAGTCTATCCAACCAAAAACATAGAGACCCAGAAAACCTGAGCCTACACCTTCGGCAAATCACTAAAACGATACACAAATACACCACGGAAAAAGTAGGAACAGCACGTCAGAAATCAGCTCAATGTTATTGAAGAATCCATAGAATCTGACCACTTCTGGGAAAATGTGAAAACTCGAAACAAACAACAACACGAAGAGTTATCTGTCCAAAATGGACATATATGGATAAAACACTTCTGTAATCTTTTGGCTCTATAACAAAGAACAAACAGCAAAAACATATACAGGATCAAATACAAATCTTAGAATCAATGATTACAGTTTTTTTTCGATTGCTAAGCGACAGTGGGCACAACTGGAGTCACATGTGCAAAACTCTAACTACAGTCTGCACTACCAACAGTCACCTGAGCTAAACAGTTCACATCACCTGCAAAACTCATTCCAAGCAATAAAACTCTTAACACATGGCTCAAAACACGCTCAGTGCAGCCAAACACTATGCACAACCCTCACTGAGATAACACACACTGTCACTCAGAACACACTGAGAGTAAAAACACTAGCATCAAACACCAATACAGAAAATACAAACTTTTCATCTTTACAGTTTGAACAATTTCAGTGACTTCATACAAAGTAATATTTTCTTCAAAGAAAAGAGTGACAGTCTTTCACATAATTTATTAACATTTTTAGAACATAACAATTCTTTAAGGTAAATTAAAATTAGCAGTTTGCTTCAATAGTCTGTAGTAATTTACGGAATTACAGTAATGAGAAAAAAAAGGTAGAAACTAAAAGTACACACTGTAATTCAAACAAATAATTGAGGGGCTAATCCTGCCTCTCTCTAGCATCAGGCCACAGGTTTTCTTCAACATCACATCTAATGTTTTCTCTTGCCATGCACCTGGGGAAGAACCTTCTGGAGTGCCTTATCCATCCCTGGCAGTCCTCTGGACTCGTGTCCTCACATCCGGCACGCATGGCTTCCAAAAGAGACATTTGGTCATGTGGGTGGTGACCAAACACTTTCCACCTCCAGGCAGAGAAAAACTCCTCTATTGGGTTGAGGAAGGGTGAATATGCAGGCAGGTACAAAACCATAAATCTGTGATGTGCTGCAAACCAATCTGTGACAGCTGCAGAGTGGTGAAAAGCAACGTTATCGCAAACTAAGACAAAAACTTGGGGGTTTCTTACTGGCTCCCCTGTTCTGCTGGCACTAGCTGAGCAAAGAGCTGTTCTAGGAAAGCTATAAGCCTTTCTGTGTTGTATGGGCCAATGAGTGGTGTGTTGAGAAGCAAACCATCATTGGCCATTGCAGCACACATGGTGATATTTCCCCCCTTTGGCCTGGAACCTCCACAGTGGCCCTTTGACCTATAACATTCCTTCCTCTGCGCCGTGTTTTGGCAAGGTTAAATCCAGCTTCATCGATAAATACAAATGAATGTGGTCTTTCCAGTGCTTCCACCTCCATTACTCTCTGAAAAACAGTAAGTGCACAGTTTTACTGTAGAAATGCTAGTGTTTTTTTTTACTGTAAATATTTTGTATAGCTGTGTACGTAACCTCAGACGTCTTACCTGGACATATTGGTATCTTTGCTCTTTTACCCGTTCACTGTTTCTCTCGAATGGTACAGTGTACAACTGTTTCATTGTAACTTGGTGTTTCTTTAGGACTCGAGCAATAGCTGTTGTGCTGACAGAATTAACATTTTCAAATATATCATTATCAGCCAGCCCTCTATCTTGAATCTCCCGCAGTTTTATTGCATTGTTGACAACAACCATGTCAACAATAGCATTTTCCTGCGCATCTGAAAATATTTTTCCTCTTCCCCCTGTTGGGGGCAGCCTTTGGGTCCTGTTGTAAAAATATATTTTACAGTCAAACTTACTGTAATATATATCTGTGTAAATATTCTAGAATTGCAATACAAAATAGATTCCTGTAATGTTTTCATTTACTGTAAGGATGTAACTCTCACCTGTTTGCATGATGGAAAATTTGCATTACAGATGCCACTGTGGATCTTTGCAGATTGGGTTGCACCCTCAACCCTGCCTCTCTCAATGAGAGACCATGGTTCACGACATGGTCTATAAGTGTAGCCCTTATTTCATCTGAAATAACAGCTCTTTGTCTTCTTTGTCTTCCTCCACGCATCCGCCCTCTCCCTGCCACCCTTCTCCCTCCACCAACCCATCTTCCTTGTTCCATTTCCAAAATGAGTCTTTCTGAGCTCTACCTATATATACTGCAATATGTGTGTGTGTTCACTAACAAGTCTAAAACAAGACACCTGCTTAGCCTTTCAGCTGAAATTGCAATCAGCAGTGTTTGAAAGGCCCAAGGCTGAAATCTATTCCGTTTTGAATGTGTGGTTCACAGTTTTGACAGCAGTGTGTTAGCATTTGAACAAAGTGCTGTAAATCCACAGTGTTGTGCAGGTTGTGGTTAAAGTCATGGGATATGTGTGTAGAGTTTTGAAAACTGTGTTCAAGCAATGAAAAACGAACTAGAGTTTGGTCCACATGAACTGCTGCTGTGCAGACTGTAGTTAGAGTTTTGCACATGTGACTCCAGTTGTGTCCACTGTCGTTTAGCAATCGAAAAAAACTGTAAAGACTATGAGAACCCACTGGATTCTCCAATTACATTGAATGAACTACAGGACAAAATACAAACTATTCAACACAAAAAGGTCTGTGGTGTTGACGGTATCCTCAATGAAATTATAAAATATACAGACCACAAATTCCAATTGGCTATACTTAAACTCTTTAACATCATCCTCAGCTCTGGCATATTCCCCAATATTTGGAACCAAGGACTGATCACCCCAATCCACAAAAGTGGAGACAAATTTCACCCCAATAACTACCGTGGAATATGCGTCAACAGCAACCTTGGGAAAATCCTCTGCATTATCATTAACAGCAGATTCATACATTTCCTCAGCGAAAACAATGTACTGAGAAATGTCAAATAGGCTTTTTACCAGAATACCATGCGACAGACCACGTATTCACCCTGCACACCCTAATAGACAAACAAACCGAAACAAAGGCAACGTCTTCTCAAGCTTTGTTGATTTAAAAAAGCTTGACTCAATTTGGCATGAGGGCCTACTATACAAATTGATGGAAAGTGGTGTATATATCAACGAATTGGCGAGGGCACTAGAACTGTCTGCATCACCCGGACTCACAATACTAGAATCTGAAGTCAAATGTAAACTGTTTGCTGATGATCTGGTGCTTCTGTCACCAACCAAGGAGGACCTACAGCAGCACCTAGATATTCTTCACAGATTCTGTCAGACCTGGGCCCTGACAGTAAATCGCAGTAAGACAAAAATAATGATGTTCCAAAAAAGGTCCAGTTGCCAGGACTTCAAATACAAATTCCATCTAGACACCGTTGCCCAAGAGCACACAAAATACTATACATACCTCGGCCTAAACATCAGCACCTGAGACACAAGGCCAGAATTAGTCTGATAACTGCTAATTATCAACATTCAGAAAAGAGACTTTAAATACTACAACCACCTAAAAGGAAGTGATTCACAAACCTTCCATAACTAAGCCATCACCTACAGAGACATTAAACTGGAGAGGAGTATGGGTCAGGTATTCTGCAACTGTGTACTCTCTGTTTAGAGACAAATAGCATTCTAGTTTGCTCAGTTTTTTGTAAATTCTTTCCAATGTGTCAAGTAATTATCTTTTTGTTTTCTCATGATTTGGTTGGGTCTAACAGTGTTGCTGTCCTGAGGCTCTGTTCAAAAACACAAACAGACCCCACAGAGCCACAGGACAGCAACACTGTTACACCCAACCAAATCATGAGAAAACAACAAGGAAAGAATTTACAAAAAAACAGAGCAAACTAGAATGCTATTTGGCCCTAAACAGAGAGTACACCGTGGCAGAATACCTGACCACTGTGATTGACCCAGAATTAAGGAAATCTTTGTACAGACTCTATGAGCATAGCCGTCACGTTAATAATGTTTACATATTTTGCATTACTCATTTCATATGTATATACTGTATACTATCCTAGTCTACAGTGTCTTAGTCTATGCAGCTCTGACATTGCTCGCCCAAATATTTATATTTTCTTAATTCCATTCCGTTACTTTCGATTTGTGTGTATTGTGTGTATTGTTGTGAAGTTGTTAGATATTACTGCACTGTTGGAGCTAGAAGCACAAGCATTTTGCTACACCCGTAATAACATCTGCTAAATACGTGTATGTGACAAATAAAATTTGATTTGAAAAGGCCGCCGAAGGCAGACCTGGCTCTCAAGAGAAGACAGGCTATGTGCACACTGCCCACAAAATGAGATGGAATCTGAGCTGCACTTCCTAACCTCCTGCCAAATGTATGACCATATTAGAGACACATATATACTTTCAATTCAAACACTTTCCTTCCACATCTGTATCTCCGGGGCAACGGGACGAATATGGTATAAACAGGAACCGAAAACGAAAACACAAGTAAGAGTCCACTTCAGACTCAGACGATTGCCTACGAAGCTCGTGCTTCTTCAGGAGCCTACGGAATGTTTTCTGCAGACCGGGCAAATAGAACGGGGATGTGGGGAGGAGTCCCGTGTGTTTACCAATATGATAAACAAACTCTCGAGATGGACAGATTGCACCCGGAGGAAAGAAATGTAGTGGGAAATATGTGAAGTGAAGTAATATAAAATAGGCTACCTTTCCAAATGCTCCCGTGAAAACACCAGACTAACTTTGGGAGTAGCCTGTAGCCTACCCTAGAAAAAGACTAAATAGCCTAGACCTATGAAAAATAGAAATGTGATAACATTCAAATTAAGAGGAAACGAAAATGTATTTGATTACCCAAAGATCTATAAATACCGTATTTCATAGTGGAACTTTCCATGTGCCAAGAAGGTTTATTAGGCTATCCTTCCACATCTGTTCATTAATATTCAAAACCAAGAGCTGCTCTGAGTGGTCAGTGGGATAAAAGGTGGGCCTTATGTACACGAGAATGACAGAGCTTGAGTGGGTGGGGCTAAAGAAGGTTCTGGGTAGATCCAAGTGTATGAGTTCAAATCAAATCAAAAGTAATTTTATTTGTCACATGCGCAGAATACAACAGGTGTAGATCTTACTGTGAAATGCTTACTTACAAGCCCTTAACCAACAATGTAGTTCAAGAAAGAGAGTTTAAGAACAATTGACTAAATGAACTAAAGTTTAAAAAATATATATATATAAAAGTAACACAAGAAAATTACAAATGAGGCTATATACAGGGGTACAGGTTAGTCGAGGTAATTTGTAAAGTGACTATGCATAGATAATAAACAGCGAGTAGCAGCAGTGTAAAAACAAGCTGTTAACTAGCCTTTTGGTCCTAGACTTGGTGCTCCGGTAACGCTTGCAGTGCGGTAGCAGAGAGATCAGTCTATGACTTGGGTGACGGGAGTCTTTAACCATTTTATGGGCCTTCCTCTGACACCACCTAGTATTTAGGTCCTGGATGTAAGGAAGCTTGGCAGTGATGTACTGGCCATACGCACTACCCTCTGTAGTGCCTTACAGTCAGATGTCGAGCAGTTGCCATTCCAGGCGGTGATGCCATGTCAGTCTCTCTCTCTCTCTCTCTCTCTCTCTCTCTCTCTCTATATATATATATATATATAGAATATATATATATAGAATGTTTTATACAGGGCAGGTCTACATTCGACTATTTTCCTTTGTCTCTATGACATGTTGAATACTTATTTTATATCTGCAATAAATGAACAAAACATTCAGATAACTCAAATATGTCAAGGTCATAAATATCTGGACATCAGAGTCCAACAAACTAAAGTCTGAAACAGTCCACACACAGATCAGACCAGGCACATAGCTGACACACATATACTCAGCCCCAGGCCACCCCCTGCAGAGCGAAAGACTGACCTCTGAACAATTTGTCTGGCAGTAAAATCAACCTGAGGTGAGAAACTCTAACCCACAGCTCCACACACACACATTCTCACACGCACATTCAAACTCACACTTGCCGCTCCCTGGCTATTAAACTCAGGAAATGAAGTCAGTCATAAAACTGGCACGTGTGTGTGTGTGTGTGTGTGTGTGTGTGTGTGTGTGTGTGTGTGTGTGTGTGTGTGTGTATGTATGTGTGTGGTGTGTGTGTGTGTGTGTGTGTGTGTGTGTGTGTGTGTGTGTGTGTGTGTGTGTGGGGTGGGGGGAGAACCTTGCTTCATTGGTTTTAGAGACTCATTTGAATCAACCTACCTGAGAGGTGTTTCCTAAATGACCTCAAAATGGTGAAAGGGAAAATCATTTAACACTATTGATCACTCTTTAAACAAAAGTTCTACTAAATGACAGTGTGTCACACAGGAAGGTAAGCTTGTGACACACCATACTGATACATGAGTCAAAAAAACAGATTTGTATAGTGATGGAACAACTCTATCTGAAATTGAAGAAATTTGAAGTGTACAATTTTTTAATAGTCAATCAATGGGTCCTTGCAAGGCTACAGTATAAACTCTCTGTAAAGTACCTTTTTCTGTCGTGTGTTTATTTAACCGCTAGGTGGCAGACTTGAATAAGAAACAAAACAGTGAGTCCCGAGAACGTGAAGGAGCCTCCTTGGCTTCTGTGCCTTGAACGAGCTTCTTCTCTTTGAACCGTTTTCGTGCATCATCGCGTCGCCAGGGTGAAGAGAGTTCACCGCCCAGATGATGGGTGCAGGTCAAACTGTAATCTAATTTGCGGCGTGGTTGCCTAGTAAAGTGCTGCAGCGCAGCCAACATGCTATATTGCTCGTATTAGAGAGAGGACCCTAAACGAAGGCATGCCAATAAACAAAAGTAACGGGCAGAGGCTAATTTATTACTATCAAGAACACTTAACCTTATGGCTAGGATAAATCCCTATTACCTGGAGTTCCACTGGGCCAGATATTGTATTATGGATATGAGATGTTAAATATAACAGATATTATATTAAAGATCAGAGAGGTTAGATATGAAGTCTATTTGCGTCTCTTACTGTCCTTGGGATAGCAATGAAAAATAGCT
The DNA here is from genome assembly GCF_018296145.1 of Oncorhynchus tshawytscha. Lineage (NCBI taxonomy): Eukaryota > Metazoa > Chordata > Actinopteri > Salmoniformes > Salmonidae > Oncorhynchus > Oncorhynchus tshawytscha. The sequence goes on along the minus strand of NC_056441.1, from coordinate 18,218,390 downwards.
GCAGTCAGTCAAGTGCTCTTATGCTGGCCTCTGATGGTTATTGGAGGCACGCACACCCACACACACACACACACACACACACACACACGCACACACACACACACACACACACACACACACACACACACGCCCACACACACGCACACACACACACACACACACACACACACACACACACACACACACACACACACACACACACACACACACACACACACACACACACGCACGCCACACACACACACACACACACACACACACACACACACACACACACACACACACACACACACACACACACACACACACACACACACTTGATACACACACACACACACACACACACACACACACACACACACGCACGCACGCACGCACGCACGCACGCACGCACGCACGCACACACACACACACACACACACCCACACACACACACACACACACACACACACACACACGCACGCACGCACGCACACACACACACACACACACACACACACACACACACACACACACACACACACACACACACACACACACACACACACACACACACACACACACACACTTGATACACACTGACATATGACAGATATGAACAGAGCCAAGGAATAATCAAAGTGGCACAGGCCTGCATTCCCAAACAGTGATGCCCCCTGCCCACACACACATTTTTTGTGTATCATATGAATCATAGCTTACTGTGTACGCGCACAGACACATACACACACACACAGACACGCACACACACACACACACACACACACACACACACACACACACACACACACACACACACACACACACACACACACACACACACACACACACACACACACACACACACACACATCCACCAGATCATATCAGCTGTCACGTTGGTTAGTAACCTTCCTCCCAGAGTTGCTACTTTAGTTTGTCTTGATTGGCCAATAAGGAGCTCTTCCTGGATCCTTGAAGAAACATATTTGTGGCTCTGTACTCCAGCATTTTGGATTTGAGATCAAATGTTTATATGAGGCGACAGTACAGAATGTCACCTTTTATTTGAGGGTATTCTGTTTTACCCTATAGAAAACACTTTATGTATCTAGTCCCCTCATTTGAAGGTGTCATTAGTATTTGAACAGATTCACTTATAGTGCACATTTAGTTCAAAGTGTAGTATTTAGTCCCAATATTCCTGGGACTGCATCATATTCAATGACGGCATCACGCCTGTGACATCACGCCTGTGACTCTACAAACGTGTTGGATGCCTTTGCAATTTGTTTTTGTTGTGTTTGGGATTACAGTATGTTGTGTCCAATATAAATGAATGGTAAATAATGTATTGTGCCATTTTGGAGGCACTTTTTATTGTAATTAGGACCAGAATATGTTTCTGAACACTTTTACATTCATGTGGAGGATACCATGATTACAGATAATCATGAATGAATCGTGAATGATGAGGGAGAAAGTTACAGATATTATTGGTAATGCTGAGAGGTTAGTATGTCTTTGGTATCATGATTTTTGTGCATCTGTTAAAATGTTACATTCTGTCCTGTCACCTTATATACAAAAAAAATGTCTCAAGTCCAAAATGCTGGAGTATAGAGCCAAATGAAACGTTTTAGCTTCACTGTCCAAATAAATATGTAGGGGAGTGTATACACTCAGTGGCCAGTTTTTTAGTTACACCACACCCTACCCGAAAAGTCATCGATCTTACAGACAGTGGCCGTGGCTTGCTATATAAAGCAGGCAGACAGGCATCAAGGCATTCAGTCACTGTTTGATTGAACGATAGAATGGGCAAAACGAGTGACACAAGCAACTTTGAGCGTGGTATGATTGTGGGCACCAGGTACGCCGGATTCAGTATCTCAGAAACGGCCGCACATTTCACGACAGTGCGTGAAATGGACTATTGCTGCAGAAGACAACACCGCGTTCCACTCCTATCAGCTAAAAATAAGAAAAAGCGGCTTCAGTGGGTACGTGATCACCAATACAGGACAACTGAGGAGTGGAGAGACAATCCCTGGTCCGACAAATCACAGTTCCTGTTGCATCATGCTGATGGCATAGTTAGGATTTGACATAATCAGCATGGGTCCATGGCCCCATCCTGCCTTGTGTCAACAGTACAGGCTGGTAGCGATGGTCTAATGGTGTGGGGATTGTTTTCCTGGCACCCATTAGGTCCCTTGATACAAATTGAGCAATGTTTGAATGCCACACCTTATAGAATCCATGCCCGAACAATTTTGTCTGTTCTGGAGGCAAAGGGGGGTCCGACCCGGTACTGGGCCACTGATGTATCAGTACCAAACACAACAGTGGTTGAAGGTGGAGTAACAAACTACCAATGATTACAACTGGTAACCATGTTTTAAAGGTATGGTACCATTTTCATTGCTGTTTGTTGCTGGTGAACTTGACATGTCATCACTTGAAGTCTATGAATTGCATTTACCTGTGCACCATGCAGAGAATGCAGAGAATTCAGCTAGGGTTTCAAGTTTTAAGTTGCACATTTCCTTAGTAGTATGTACGGGATACACATGGTGTACATCGTCCAACGAAATGCTTACTTGCAGGTTCCTCCTCGACAATACAACAACAATAATAAATAGTAAAATATAAGAACATGAACTTAAAGTAAATGGCTCAGAAGAATATAATACATTTATGTGTGTGTGTGTGTGTGTGTGTGTGTGTGTGTGTGTGTGTGTGTGTGTGTGTGTGTGTGTGTGTGTGTGTGTGTGTGTGTGTGTGTGTGTGTGTGTGTGTGTGAGCAAGTGCATGTGTACTGAGGTGTGGAGGAATAGAGAAGCTTGTCAGGCCAGTTCAAGTGTTCAGTGAGAGAAAACAGAGAGATGTAAAGAGACAGTCAGAGAGAAAACAGGGAGATGTAAAGAGACAGTCAGAGAGAAAACAGGGAGATGTAAAGAGACAGTCAGAGAGAAAACAGAGATGTAAAGAGACAGTCAGAGAGAAAACAGAGATGTAAAGAGACAGTCAGAGAGAAAACAGAGATGTAAAGAGACAGTCAGAGAGAAAACAGAGATGTAAAGAGAAGTCAGAGAGAAAACAGAGATGTAAAGAGACAGTCAGAGAGAAAACAGACAGATGTAAAGAGACAGTCAGAGAGAAAACAGAGAGCTGCAAAGAGACAGTCAGAGAGAAAACAGAGAGATGTAAAGAGACAGTCAGAGAGAAAACAGAGATGTAAAGAGACAGTCAGAGAGAAAACAGACAGATGTAAAGAGACAGTCAGAGAGAAAACAGAGAGCTGCAAAGAGACAGTCAGAGAGAAAACAGAGAGATGTAAAGAGACAGTCAGAGAGAAAACAGAGAGCTGCAAAGAGACAGTCAGAGAGAAAACAGAGAGATGTAAAGAGACAGTCAGAGAGAAAACAGAGAGATGTAAAGAGACAGTCAGAGAGAAAACAGAGACGTAAAGAGACAGTCAGAGAGAAAACAGAGAGATGTAAAGAGACAGTCAGAGAGAAAACAGAGAGCTGCAAAGAGACAGTCAGAGAGAAAACAGAGAGATGTAAAGAGACAGTCAGAGAGAAAACAGAGAGCTGCAAAGAGACAGTCAGAGAGAAAACAGAGATGTAAAGAGACAGTCAGAGAGAAAACAGAGAGCTGCAAAGAGACCGTAAGAGAGAAAACAGAGATGTAAAGAGACAGTCAGAGAGAAAACAGAGAGCTGCAAAGAGACCGTAAGAGAGAAAAGCAGAGATACAACAAGAGAGCAGTAGAGAGACAGGGATGAAAACTAAAAGAGAAGAGAGAAGAGAGGAGCATGCTTGTGTGATGGACTCTGGCAGTTACACACTTTGACCAGTGGCTGGCAGTAGAGGACTGAAGTTGTGCTACCAGTGGTTGGCAGTAGAAGACTGAAGTTGTGATACCAGTTGTTGGCAGTAGAGGACCGAAGCTGTGCTACCAGTGGTTGGCAGTAGAGGACTGAAGCTGTGCTACCAGTGGTTGGCAGTAGAAGACTGAAGTTGTGATACCAGTTGTTGGCAGTAGAGGACCGAAGCTGTGCTACCAGTGGTTGGCAGTAGAGGACTGAAGTTGTGCTACCAGTGGTTGGCAGTAGAAGACTGAAGTTGTGATACCAGTTGTTGGCAGTAGAGGACTGAAGCTGTGCTACCAGTGGTTGGCAGTAGAGGACTGAAGCTGTGCTACCAGTGGTTGGCAGTAGAGGACTGAAGCTGTGCTACCAGTGAATGCCAGTAGAGGACTGAAGCTGTGCTACCAGTTGTTGGCAGTAGAGGACCGAAGCTGTGCTACCAGTGGTTGGCAGTAGAGGACTGAAGCTGTGCTACCAGTGGTTGGCAGTAGAAGACTGAAGTTGTGATACCAGTTGTTGGCAGTAGAGGACCGAAGCTGTGCTAACAGTGAATGCCAGTAGAGGACTGAAGCTGTGCTACCAGTTGTTAGCAGTAGAGGACCGAAGCTGTGCTAACAGTGAATGCCAGTAGAGGACTGAAGCTGTGCTACCAGTTGTTGGCAGTAGAGAACTGAAGCTGTGCTACCAGTGGTTGGCAGTAGAAAACTGAAGCTGTGATACCAGTTGTTGGCAGTAGAGGACTGAAGATGTGCCCCCAGTAGTTGTCAACAGATAATTGAAGCTGTGCAACCAGTGGTTGGCAGCAGAAGACTGAGGCTGTGCTACAGGTGGTTGGCAGTAGAGGACAAAAGAAGTGCTACCAGTGGTTGGCAGTAGAGGACAAAAGAAGTGCTCCCAGTGGTTGGCAGTAGAGGACAAAAGAAGTGCTACCAGTGGTTGGCAGTACAGGACAGAAGCTGTGCTACCAGTTTTTGGCAGTAGAGAACTGAAGATGTTCCACCAGTGGTTGCAGTAGAGGGCTGAAGCTGTGCTACCAGTGGTTGGCAATATAGGAATGAAGCTGTGCTTCCTGTGGTTGGCAGAAGAGGACTGAAGCTGTGCTACCAGTGGTTGGCAGCAGAAGACTGAGGCTGTGCTACAGGTGGTTGGCAGTAGAGGACAAAATAAGTGCTACCAGTGGTTGGCAGTAGAGGACTGAAGATGTGCCACCAGTGGTTGGCAGTAGAAGACTGAAGCTGTGCTACCAGTGGTTGGCAGTAGAAAACTGAAGCTGTGCTACCAGTGGTTGGCAGTAGACGACTGAAGATGTGCCACCAGTGAATGCAGTAGAAGACTGAAGCTGTGCTACCAGTGGTTGGCAGTAGAGGACTGAAGCTGTGATACACGTTGTTGGCAGTAGAGGACTGAAGCTGTGCTTTCTGTGGTTGGTTGTAGAGGACTGAAGCTGTGCTACCAGTGGTTGGCAGTGGAGGACTGAAGATGTGCCACCAGTGAATGCAGTAGAAGACTGAAGCTGTGCTACCAGTGGTTGGCAGTAGAGGACTGAAGCTGTGCTACCAGTTGTTGGCAGTAGAGGACTGAAGCTGTGCTTCCTGTGGTTGGCAGTAGAGGACTGAAGCTGTGCTTCGTGTGGTTGGCAGTAGAGGACTGAAGCTGTGCTACCAGTGGTTGGCAGTAGCGGTCTTAAGCTGTGCTACCAGTGGTTGGCAGTAGAGGTCTGAAGATGTGCTAACAGTTGTTGGCAGTAGAGGACTGAAGCTGTGCTACCAATTGTTGGCAGTAGAAGACTGAAGCTGTGCTTCCTGTGGTTGGCAGTAGAGGACTGAAGCTGTGCTTCCTGTGGTTGGCAGTAGAGGACTGAAGCTGTGCTTCCTGTGGTTGGCAGTAGAGGACTGACGCTGTGCTACCAGTGGTTGGCAGTAGAGGACTGAAGCTGTGCTTCCTGTGGTTGGCAGTAGAGGACTGAAGCTGTGCTACCAGTGATTGTCAGAAGAAGAAGGATGACAATCTACCAGTTGTTGGCAGCAGTGGACCGAAGCTCTGCAACCAGTGGTTGGCAGTAGAAGACTGATGCTGTGCTACTTGTGCTTGGCAGCAGAGGAATGATGCTGTGCTACCAGTGGTTGGCAGTAGAGAACTGAAGCTGTGTTACCAGAGGTTGGCAGTAGAGGACTGAAGATGTGCTACCATTGGTTTACAGGAGATGACTGAAGCTGCTCTACCAGTGGTTGGCAGTAGACGACTGAAGCTGTGATACCAGTGGTTGACAGTAGAGGATTGAAGCTGTGCTATCAGTGGTTGACAGAAGAGGACAATTGATGTGCTACAAGTGATTGGCAGCAGAGGACTGAAGTTCTGCTACCAGTGTTTGGCAGTAGAGGACTGAAGCTATGCTTCTTGTGGCTGACAGTAGAGAACTGAAGCTGTGCTACCAGTGGCTGACAGTAGAGAACTGAAGCTGTGCTACCAGTGGCTGATAGTAGAGAACAGGAGCTGTGCTACCAGTGGCTGACAGTAGAGAACAGGAGCTGTGCTACCAGTGGCTGACAGTAGAGAACAGGAGCTGTGCTACCAGTGGATGACAGGAGATGACTGAAGCTGTGCTACCAGTGGTTGGCAGTAGACGACTGAAGCTGTGCTATCAGTGGTAGGCAGTAGAGGACTGAAGCTTTGCTACCAGTGGGAGGCAGCAGAGGACGGAACCTGTGCTACCAGTGGGAGGCAGCAGAGGACGGAACCTGTGCTACCAGTGGGAGGCAGCAGAGGACGGAACCTGTGCTACCAGTGGCAGGCAGCAGAGGACGGAACCTGTGCTACCAGTGGGAGGCAGCAGAGGATGGAACCTGTGCTACCAGTCGGAGGCAGCAGAGGACGGAACCTGTGCTACCAGTGGGAGGCAGCAGAGGACGGAACCTGTGCTACCAGTGGGAGGCAGCAGAGGACGGAACCTGTGCTACCAGTGGTTGGCAGTAGAGGGTTGAAGCTTTGCTACCAGTTGTTAGCAGAAGAGTTCTGAAGCTGTGCTACCAGTGGTGTGCAGTAGAGAACTGAAGCTGTGCTACCAGTGGCTGACAGTAGAGAACTGAAGCTGTGCTACCAGTGGCTGATAGTAGAGAACAGGAGCTGTGCTACCAGTAGCTGACAGTAGAGAACAGGAGCTGTGCTACCAGTGGATGACAGGAGATGACTGAAGCTGTGCTACCAGTGGTTGGCAGTAGACGACTGAAGCTGTGCTATCAGTGGTAGGCAGTAGAGGACTGAAGCTTTGCTACCAGTGGGAGGCAGCAGAGGACGGAACCTGTGCTACCAGTGGGAGGCAGCAGAGGACGGAACCTGTGCTACCAGTGGGAGGCAGCAGAGGACGGAACCTGTGCTACCAGTGGGAGGGAGCAGAGGACGGAACCTGTGCTACCAGTGGTTGGCAGTAGAGGGTTGAAGCTTTGCTACCAGTTGTTAGCAGAAGAGTTCTGAAGCTGTGCTACCAGTGGTGTGCAGTAGAGAACTGAAGCTGTGTTACCATTGGTTGGTAGCAGAGGACTGAAGCTGTTCCTCCAGTGGTTGACATCAGATGACTGCAGCTGTGCAATTTGTGATTGGCAGTCAAGAACTGAAGCTGTTTTTCCAGTGGTTCGTAGTAGAGACCTGAAGCTGTGCAACCAGTGATTGGCAGCAGAGAACTGAAATTGTGTTTCCAGTGGTTGACAGAAGAGGACAATTGATGTGCTACAAGTGATTGGCAGCAGAGGACTGAAGTTCTGCTACCAGTGTTTGGCACTAGAGGACTGAAGCTATGCTTCCTGTGGCTGACAGTAGAGAACTGAAGCTGTGCTACCAGTGGCTGACAGTAGAGAACTGAAGCTGTGCTACCAGTGGCTGATAGTAGAGAACAGGAGCTGTGCTACCAGTGGCTGACAGTAGAGAACAGGAGCTGTGCTACCAGTGGCTGACAGTAGAGAACAGGAGCTGTGCTACCAGTGGCTGACAGTAGAGAACTGAAGCTGTGCTGCCAGTGGCTGACAGTAGAGAACAGGAGCTGTGCTACCAGTGGCTGACAGTAGAGAACAGGAGCTGTGCTACCAGTGGCTGACAGTAGAGAACAGGAGCTGTGCTACCAGTGGCTGACAGTAGAGAACAGGAGCTGTGCTACCAGTGGCTGACAGTAGAGAACAGGAGCTGTGCTACCAGTGGCTGACAGTAGAGAACAGGAGCTGTGCTACCAGTGGCTGACAGTAGAGAACAGGAGCTGTGCTACCAGTGGCTGACAGTAGAGAACAGGAGCTGTGCTACCAGTGGCTGACAGTAGAGAACAGGAGCTGTGCTACCAGTGGCTGACAGTAGAGAACAGGAGCTGTGCTACCAGTGGCTGACAGTAGAGAACAGGAGCTGTGCTACCAGTGGCTGACAGTAGAGAACAGGAGCTGTGCTACCAGTGGCTGACAGTAGAGAACAGGAGCTGTGCTACCAGTGGCTGACAGTAGAGAACAGGAGCTGTGCTACCAGTGGCTGACAGTAGAGAACAGGAGCTGTGCTACCAGTGGCTGACAGTAGAGAACAGGAGCTGTGCTACCAGTGGCTGACAGTAGAGAACAGGAGCTGTGCTACCAGTGGCTGACAGTAGAGAACAGGAGCTGTGCTACCAGTGGCTGACAGTAGAGAACAGGAGCTGTGCTCTTCTCTGTCCTTTCTTCCGGAGACTAAGTCTTAGTGATATTAAGACTACCTGTCCTCCATTATCGAGCGTTTTACTCTCCAATGTTCAATCATTAACCTTTTGATGCTTACACTCTAAATGTTAGTTACGACCCTCAAATAATTTAACTTATGTTTGCTTGCGGTACCCGAATTCTATGCTGCCTTTCTAGAATTTTATTATCTCTTCACCCCTCACTGCGTCAAGCCCGTATTTTCTGCTTAATAAAACTGTCGTTTTGAACCACTGAATCTCTTATCCTTTCCACCTATATTAGAAGCAGTGAGTATCTACAGTATTTTTGATAATAATATAATTATTATAAATATCTATATTACATGTGTTATTATCTGACAGAGTCTTTGGTGTAAGGTTGTCTGAGGGGCTGGGCGTGTGAGATAGGGCTGGAGACCTGAGACGTTAAAAACCTCTCTGGGATAGGGGGCAGTATGTTGACATCCGGATGAAAAGCGTGCCCAAAGTAAACTGTCTGTTACTCAGGCCCAGAAGCTAGGATATGCATATAATTGGTTTCAAAAAACACTCTAACGTTTCTAAAACTGTTAAAATTATGTCTGTGAGTATAACAGAACTGATATGGCAGGCAAAACCCCGAGGACAAACCCCCTAATAACAACATTTCAGCTTTCCACTATTTTCAATGGCTAGTACTATAATTATAAGCCAAAATCCTCCCAAATTACAGTTCCTAGGGCTTCCACTAGATGTCAACAGTAAGAGTTTTAGGCTGGTTTTTGGAAAAATGACCCAGAAATGGTAGTTTTTCTAGGTGGTTCCTATTTTGGCTGTAGTGTTTCCAAGTGCGTGGAGGAAAGCACGTTCTTTCTTAGTTATCTCCGGGTAATGAACAGGAGCTGTGTATAGTTTATTTTCGTATTAGGATACCTAAGGTTTGATTATAAGCATTGTTTGACTTCTTTGGAAAAGTTTACTAGTAACTTTTGGGATTAATTTTGAATGCATTTTGATGGAGGGAAACTGAGTGGATTATTGACTGAAGCGTGCCAGCTAAACTGAGTTTTTATGGATATAAAGAAGGACATTATCGAACAAAATTACCATTTGTGATGTAACTGGGACTTTTTGGAGTGCCAACAGAAGAAGATCATCAAAGGTAAGGCATTTTTTATATCGCTGTTTCAGACTTTCGTGTCGCACCTGCCTGGTTGAAATATGATTTTCATGTGTTTGTATGCAGGGTGCTGTCCTCAGATAATCACATGGTTTGCTTTTGCCGTAAACCCTTTTTGAAATCTGACATGGCGGCTGGATTAACAAGAAGTTAAGCTTTATTTGGATGTATAACACATATTTTTGAATTTCGCGTTCTGCAATTTCACTGGATGTTGGCTAGGTGAGACTCTACCATCCCATGTACCCTAGAGATGTTTTAAGTCCGGTGTATTTGATACAATAGGGGCGGGAAAAAACTAAGGTGAGAGCGGGGTATGAGGATATATTACATATGCCGACCATGTCTAATGGAACGCTGGCATCCTGAATCATTTTTGTTCATTTTCTCCCCCAGAAAAATTGGGCTACAGTGGTGCCTCCAATTCAATATCATGTCAACATATTATCACCACAGGACATGTAGCCTACAAATGCCTGCCTCATCGCAAGGTGGGGAAGATATCTCACAATCATAAAACGCGGTGAGTATTATGGCATGGGTAGGGTTTAGACCGGGTCTGTGCAACGCTGTTTCTACCAATCAGAATCCATTCTCCAAGACTGTTTTGATCGCATGCTGGAATATGTTCCGGGTCACCTCTCAGGATAACATCAATGAATACGCTGACTCAGTCACCAGATTCATAAAAAATGCATTGATGATGCGATACCGATAGTCTTCAGAATGTACCAGAATCAAAAACCATGGATTGATAGCAGCCTTGTAGAGAAACTGAAGGAGAGCGATGCTGCTTATAAATACAACAAGGTGATCAGGGACAATAGTATGCTTAAACAGTACAAATACGACCAGCGTAGATGCATAAAGATGGAAAAAAGGGGAGGAGTAATTTAGCTGGTCGGACATGAGGCGTAATGTGGTGGGGGCTCCTTACAATCACAGATTACAAAAATAAAGCTAGCCACGCCACTGACACGAACTCCGCCCTACCCGGACAAGGTAAACACCTTTCTTCTCAAGCCTTGAGCACAACGACGGAGACCATAAGTATGGAGGACGTGTGTAACTCATTCAAACTTGTTAACCCTTGCAAGTCTGCCGGCCCAGGTGGCATCCCTAGCCGCGCCCTCAAAGCATGTGCAGACCAGCTGGCTGTTGTGCTTTCTAACATTTTCAGAAATTAACTGAACAGGATGACTACTGACCCATAGCACTCACTTCTGTCATCATGAAGTGCCTTCAGAAGTTAGTCAAAGACCATATTACTTCCTGACGGGCAGCCCCCAGGTGGTGAAGGTAGGCAGTATTACCTCTTCCACACTGATTCTCATCATGGGGGCCCCACAAGGGTGCGTCCTCAGTCCCCTTCTGTACTCCCTGTATACCCACAACCGCTTGGCCTCACACAGTTACAACCATCATCAAACTCGCTGACGACATGATGACACGCCTGCTTAACAACAACAACAATGAGACAGCCTACAGGGAGGAGGTAGGCACTCTGACAGTGTGGTGCCAGGTAGACAACCTCTCCCTCAACTTCAGAGGAACAAAGCAGCTTATTGTGGACTTCAGGAGGAGCCAGGCTGGGCACGCACCCCTCCTCATCAACGTGGCTGAGTTGATGCCTAAATTTGACCTTAAACACAAATTTGACGTTTGGAACAACTTTGAAATGTAAAGTTTGAGAAACATGGATGAATGTATAATTTTGGCGTGAGACTGTGAGAGTTGCCTTTGGTCTTCCTAACCCCACCCCCCTGCATTGTTTGACCCTGACAGTATGGCAGACACCAGGGGGAGGTGCTGACATAGAGCCAGCTGATAAAGGGGTTACCCTCATCACTCCCACATACACCCTACGACCCTGTGCCACACACACTGACAGAGTGGTTCTCTGCCCTTTCTCTCATCACACTCATGTCACCTTATCAGCACCTCTCTACCCCTGAGCTGCAGCCCTCACACCCCCTCAGCACCACACACTCACTCCCGAGAGAGAGAGAGAGAGTTTTGAGTTTTAAATACTCTTTATTGGGTCTGGGGGCACACCACACAATAAATACTCATACAAAACCACAGTTACACATCAATTAAAAACACAACTCCAATTCCTCCTCCACAGTAACTACACACAACAGCCTCTGTATACCCCATATACTCAAAAACAGATCGATATTGTTGACAAGTTTGTAATAGGCAAACCCCATCCTTAGTCTCGCTGCCAACATTCCCTCCAGCATTCCCACCACATCCACAGACCCCTGTCCCCGAATGCTGTTCTTTCGGGTCTTCCATATCGCTAATTTTACTGCCCCTAACACAAAATTAAGCAACACAACTACACCCTTTTGACTGAACCTGTACTTTGGCCCAAATATATACGGTTGGGAAGAGAAAACTTCTCCCAACGTTGAGAACCAATCAGTGATCAGTTCAATCATCCCAACCAACCTGGGACACAATAAAAACAGATGTGCCAGAGATTCAGACCCAGCACAGAATGGACACCCCTCCCCAACAGTAGGATCCAGGTGTACCAGATGCATATTGGTGGCTATAGCTCCATGTATTATCCTCCATTGGAGGTCAGCTGTCCTCTTATCAATAGGCAGTTTATATAATGATCGCCAACAGCCTTTTGGAGAGGCACCTGGACCAAGCACATCCGCCCACCTCGTCGATTTTACCCCTTCCAGGGAAGAGGCATGGGACACCTTTACACATATTCTGTACATGGCCTTCTTTCCCACCTCCTTGAACTCCCCCAGCTCTGGGGTATCGAAGGAAAGCAGCGTCCCCACGTCCTCTTCAAATGCCCCCATCGCAGCACTAACAATCAGTGCAGGGAACACATAATCCAGACCCTCCTTCCACCGATCAGAATTGGAAGTGTCAGTCACATACTGCAGATGAAGCACTGGCAAGGAATCGCAGACCTCATCGACGACCTTCCTCAGTAGACGAGATGATCGGATCCCCGCTCTTTCTCCCAGCTCCTCCAATCTGCTCCTGCTCTGCATCAGATGACCCAGCTTGGTACACCCCACGCCTAACAGGCATGAACGTAGGCTAGCTGAACCCAGAACACGGGACTGGATGGCAGTGTTGTGAAAAAGAGGCTCTTCAAAAGCCACATCCCTGGTGGCGTGCAGGCCTTACGGGACTTGACAAAGACTCTCCAAGCCTGCATAACAGACTCATAAAATGGAGTCAGGCCAGTCAAATCACCCCCTCCAGCTTTAAGAGGAAAAGATGCTTGTCGAAGCCCAAACAGCCCGCTCTCCTCATCAATATGTAGGCTGTTTCGACCCAGCTAGAACAGTCTCTGTACAACAATCTCTGGGCTGCTTGGAGCCTGAAAGCCGTGATCCTAGAGGAAATGTCCACCAGGCCTTGCCCACCCTCGTGCAGTGGCAGGTACAGGGCTGCAGCTTTAATCCAGTGTTGCCCAGACCAGAAGAAATTGACAAGGGTCCTCTGAAGCTCTTGTATCAGACCCTTTGGTGGCTGTAAAATCATTAGTCTGTGCCACAGGGTAGAAGCAGCAAGATTATTAGCTACCAGGACCCGTCCCCTATAAGACAGCTGGGGCAACACCCATTTCCACCTTGACAGTCTGGCACACACTTTCTCCACTACACCCTCCCAGTTCTTTTTTGAAAGACATCGGAGCCTAGAAAAACCCCCAAAGTCTTCATTCCATCTCTGCCCCACTGAAGCCCCCTGGTAACCGTGGAGTAGACCCCATCTGAAGCTGACCTGCCCACAGCGCTTCACTCTTTCCCCAATTGACTTTAGCTGAGGAGGCCCCCTCATACACCTTTAAAGCGTTTGAGAGAACCTTAACATCCTCACCCCTGTAATAAAAACTATCACGTCATCTGCATACGCAGACAGTGCTATCGTGGGACCCTTCGTTACACCTGGCACAAAGAAACCAGTAAGCTTCGCTCTTAAAAAACAAAGCATTGGTTCAATCGCCAGACTATATAACTGCCCTGAAATTGGGCATCCCTGCCTGATGCCCCTTTCGACAGGGATGGGGCAACTTAAACCACCACCCACCTTCACCATACACGAGGCTCCAGCATACAGTAAATTCACCCAAGACAGAAAAACATCCCCAAACCCAAAGGCTTTCATTATTTTAAACAAGTACTGGTGGTCCACACGATCAAAAGCCTTCTCCTGATCCAACGAAAGTAAACCCACATTTACATCAGACAGTTTACAAATGTCTAAAACATCTCTTATCAGAAACAAGTTGTCAACAATAGAGCGATCAGGTACACAGTAGGACTGGTCCTTGTGGATCAACAACCCCAGATACTCTTTCAACCTGTTTGAGAGACATTTAGAAACAATTTTATATTCTGCGCACAGCAAAGCAACAGGTCTCCAATTTTTTATGAGAGCCAAATCCCCTTTTTGGCAACAGTGAAAGCACTGCACGTTGACAGGATACAGGAAGAGAACCCTCATGAAAAGATTCACACATCACTTCATAAAAGTCCTCCCCAATAGACCCCCAAAAGTGCTTATAAAACTCAGATGGTAAACCATCGATGCCAGGGGCTCGGCCTGTTGAGAGCTGCATAACTGCTGTGGACAGCTCCTGCAGTGTAATGTCAGCGTCCAATGCGACTCTCTGCTCAGGTCCCAATTTAGGAAGACCATGTAACAACTGTTCAGTACACATAGAGTCACAATCCTCCGCCTTATAAAGGGACGAGTAGAAATCCACGGCATGTTGACGCATTTCAATATCATTCGTGGTCACCTTCCCATCAGGGAGACGAAGGCAGACCATCTGTTTACGTTGAAATGTCGACTTTCCTAGGTTAAAAAAAAGCACTAGGAGCATCCATATCCTTGAGGGAAGCGAAACGAGACCTAATCAAGGCACCCTTCACTCTTTCATGCAGAAACGACCTCAGTTCATGTCTCTTGTCCTGTAAGTTCATGACTAGTCCAGGGTCATTCTGAGTGAGCAGCTTCAATTCAATAGATTTGATGTCCTGTTCAAGGGCCTTGATAGTCTCTTTAAATTCAGTTTGAGACAGAGCAGTATACTGTTGACAAAAAACTCGTATTTGGGCCTTCCCAACCTCCCACCATTGTCTCAAGGACTCAAAATTCCCTTTTATACCCCTCCATTTTTCCCAAAACAACAAAAACCTGTCACAAAACATGACATCATGTAACAATTTAACATTAAAATACCAGTAAGGTGATGACCTTCGTGGACAGGACAAGTGAATATCAACAGTAACCATATGATGATCAGAGAAACCCACAGGAGTAATGGCACACTTTCCAACCCTACTACAGTATTGCTCAGATACATACAACCTGTCTAACCGTGCTGCACTGACACGACCTTCATTAATTTTTAGCCATGTGTACTGCCTAACTTTGGCATTCCTTACTCTCCACACATCAGAAAGCTCAAACTCAGTTAATAGGCCAGACAGGCAAGTGGCTGACCGCAGGTGAGGTTCTTCAGCGGTGCGATCAACAGTAAAATCCACTGTACAGTTCCAGTCACCCCTAAAACCATACACCCCTCTTGGTCACACTGTCTTAACATTTCCTTTAGTTGATCAAATACAGCAATACGCTCTGTACCCTCATTAGGAGCATAAACATTCAAAAAAAAAAACAAAAACCCCATAACATCCACCTTGACCAATAAAACCCGACCCTTGACAATCTCTGTTGTAGATACCACAGTCACCCCTAAGCCTGAGGAAAACAATATTGCCACCCCAGCACTGAAATTAGTACCATGACTGAGTACATGCTGCCCCTCCCACCACATACCCCAGTCAACCTCATTTTCCTCATCGCTATGTGTCTCCTGTAGGAAAACTACATTAAGCCTTTTCTGTTTTATTACTTCTAATACCCAAGCCCTCTTATTCCTGTCCCTTCCCCATTCATATTGAGAGAACCTACCCTTAGTACCTCCATATAGAAAAGAGAAAAGAAAAGCAGAAGAAACCACAGAGAAACCAACAAGAAAAAAGACACCCTATGAAGCATGATCATCATCATTATTTTTTTCTTCTCTTAACCTGAACACGTTTCCCACCACCTTTGCTGCTGCAACAGCAGTAATAAATTTCCTCAAGCGAAACCGCTTCTTCTCACTCAGCTGGTCTAACCCCACCGTCTTCTGTAACATCACAGCTGACCTCACAAACTTATCAACATCAAAATAATCTGCCAATTTGACAGATTTCCCAAAAGTCTGATCCAGAAACTCATTTACCTCCTCTAGATCATAAACTGAGTCCGCACCAGCAGCTGTCATATCCAAAGAGATATCCATATCCTTCTCTTGATCCTCCTCAGCTGAGAACACAGACAACTGACTCCCCTCTACCACATCCCTTTCAACACTCTCCACTTGCACCTCATCACTCGTACCAGGCATCTCCTCCACTATCTGGGAGACTAGCCCCACCTGAACATCACTACTCATAGTGGGCATCTTCTCCACTAACTGAGAGCCTAGCTCCACATGAACCCCAGCACTCGTAGTGGGCATCTCCTCCACTACCTGGGAGCTTAGCTCCACATGAAAACCCTCCTGTACCTCATTACTCGTAGTGGGCATCTCCTCCACTACCTGGGAGCCTAGCTCCACATGCAAACCCTCCTGTACCTCATTACTCGTAGTGGGCAACTCCTCCACTACCTGGGAGCCTAGCTCTACATGAGCCCCAGCACTCGTAGTGGGCATCTCCTCCACTCCCTGGGAGCCTAGCTCCACATGAACCCCCTCCTTTACCCCAGCACTCATACTGGGCACCTGCTCACCAGTCTGAGGAACTGGCTCTTCAGATACATCCTTACCTTCTACAACAATACTTTTCTGTAGCATAACATTTCCTTCTAATACAAGTTGCAACCCCGTGCCCTCAACACGGATAACTTGTTCCTCAGCAACAGGTGCTTGTGGCTGCTCTACCGCTGTCAGCTCACCTCTCCCTACATCAGTGGGCCCAGGCGTTACGATGACCACCTGTGCCCCTCCCTCTGCCTTCTCCCTTTTCGGGCAAGCATGTCGCTTATGACCAACATCCCCACACTCAAAACACCGTTGACTACCCGTACTAGCATAAGCCATATACAATCTATTGTCATACTTGATTTTAAACGATAACTCTAAAGTCTGCTCCGGTGAGTCCAAAAACATAAACACCTGTCGCCGAAATGACATTACCTGTTTCAACGCCGGGTGTTTGCAACCCAACGGGACAACCTTAATTGAACTGGCGAACTTCCCAAAGCGCAATAACTCGCGCTCCAATAGCTCATTAGGAATAAACGGTGGTACATTTGAAATCGTTACCCTTGTTGACGGAGAAAAAGCGGCGTAACTTGAATAAACATTCCTTTAAGAAGTACACCATGCTCAACCATCCGATCAACTAGACACTCTTCTTTAAGAAATACCACCACAGCTTTATTCATCCGGGATGCATACGCAATATTCTCATAGCCTACCTTCTCTCCTACGGCGACCAGAAACTCCTCCACTGTGACAGCAGCTTCAGTAACACACCTAAAGCCATGCCGAAGTGACAGGGACGGCATCCCCATTCGGGCTGCCATCCCCGCCAAAATCAGGGTAATTTCGATACGAAAACAAAATACTTAATTCTACCACAACAAAAATAATAACGTTAATCATGCATCAACAAAAAAAATGCCACCAAGAAATAGCAAACCGGAAGAAAGGTGTGAATATCTAACTCTCCACAACACACGCACTCCTTCACTCAAACAATTCCCAGCATGCACCAATCACTCCCAGCATGCAGAGAGAGAGAGAGAGAGAGAGAGAGAGAGAGAGAGAGTGTGTGTGTGTGTTCCCGAGAGAGGCATCAGCCAAGGATGTCAGATCAGCATTTTTGAAGAAGCTGACCAGAGCAACACTATCAAACACTAAACTTATATAATATTGGAACTGTAATGATACAAGGCAATGATTCAAGCCTCCAGGCTTTGAGAATAGGTTTGCTACCCCAGAAACGGAGGAAAAAGAAAAGGAGGGAGATGGCGAAAAGCAGGCCCCAACGGTCCCTGTGACCCAGCAAGAAGCAGTCAGTGTCCCTCTACCTACCTCACCTGCAGCAGACAGAGCCAAGGACATGCCTACAACACCAAGAACACCTGCTATGCAACGTTTCTACAACACCCTCTCTCTCGTCGAAGCAGAGGTCATAGAACTCAGAGAGAACAAGCTTCAAGAGGAGGACACTGTCCAGAAACTAAAAGAAGAGATGAAACAGTTCAGGGAGGAGAACAGAGCATATATTGCTAAATTAGAAAGCAGAATGGACAAACTGAGTCAGACAAATGATGACCTCAGAGACCATCTGAGCTCAACAAGAAAGGAGCTAGAACAAAGAGAGAGGTACATTGACACCCTCAACCAGCAGCTAGTCATTATATCCTCTGCATCTAGAGAACATGTCCACCAGCTTGGTACAACACAAGCAGAACCTGAGACCAGCATGGCCTCCACCACACAGCCTGATGACACTGCACCAGCCTACCAGTCTGCTCCAGCCCAGATCAGCCTCCCAGTCTGCTCTAGCCCATGTCAGCCCACCTGCTTCCCAGTCTGCTCCAGCACAGTGCGCTCCAACCCAGGTCAACCTACCAGCCTCCCAGTCTGCTCCAGCCCAGGTCAATCTACCTGTCTCACAGTCTGCTCCAGCCCAGGTCAGAATACCAGCTTCCCAGTCTGCTCCAGCCCAGGTCAATCTACCAGTCTCCCAGTCTGCTCCAGCCCAGGTCAGAATACCAGCCTCCCAGTCTGCTCCAGCCCAGATCAGATCAGGATACCAGCCTCCCAGTCTGCTCCAGCCCAGGTCAGAATACCAGCCTCCCAGTCTGCTCCAGCCCAGGTCAGAATACCAGCTTCCCAGTCTGCTCCAGCCCAGGTCAATCTACCAGTCTCCCAGTCTGCTCCAGCCCAGGTCAGAATACCAGCCTCCCAGTCTGCTCCAGTCCAGGTCAGAATACCAGCTTCCCAGTCTGCTCCAGCCCATGTCAATCTACCAGTCTCCCAGTCTGCTCCAGCCCAGGTCAATCTACCAGTCTCCCAGTCTGCTCCAGCCCAGGTCAGAATACCAGCCTCCCAGTCTGCTCCAGCCCAGGTCAGAATACCAGCCTCCCAGTCTACTCCACCCAGACAATCACCCACAACTGCAATCCTTATTAATTCAAATGGGAAGTTCTTAGTCCAGGAAAGATGATTCCCTAGACACCAGGTGTATACGTTCTGGTGTTCTACAACTGACAGTGAAATGCAGCTACTCAGTCAGACCAGGATTAACATCCCCGACAACATCATCATCCACACTGGCACAAACGACCTTCATGCCAGAGGTGAAAATGTATCTGGGGCAGATAGAAGAGTGTCAGAACTGGCACAGGCTATGTTCCCAACAACCAATATAGTTGTGTCCACCCTCCTACCAAGAAAAGACTTCCCAGGAAAGTTGATGGACAAAATAAATCAACAGATCACTGTGGACTGTGCCTCACTGCTCAACATCAGAATGGCTCACCACCCCACTCTGACATGTCAACACTTATACGATAATGTACATCTTGATCAGGACAGTATCATAACCTTTGCCAAGGACCTAAAGGATGCAACACTTGGCAGGGACCCACACAACCATCACCCCAGCAGCAGAGGCCTCCCGCTGCACTTTCTGAAACAACAGTACCCCCACCATCCCCAGGAGGGAAGAGCCAGGCATGGCTTATTACAGCACAGCTCTACAAGACCAGGCCCAACACAGCACATATTTACCAGACCAGACCCGCCTCAGGACAGCTCTACAAGACCAGGCCCAAACAGCACATATTTACCAGACCAGACCCGAGGACAGCTCTAGACCAGGCCCAACACAGCACAGATTTACCAGACCAGACCCGCCTCAGGACAGCTCTACAAGATCAGGCCCAAAACAGCACAGATTTACCAGACCAGACCCGCCTCAGGACAGCACGACCAGAACCGGAACGAATGTAAAGCAATTAGAAAACACCGAAGATAAATGTCAAAACAACCCAGAGCTACGCTATAAATACTTTGAAACTCTGACACTGTATACATATATACTGAAATGCAAGAAATTGAATTATACCAACAAGACACTTGATGAAATTGAAAACTTGTGGTCTAGATAACATTAAAATGAAATGCTGAAAAACAGCACACCTCAGTTGCAAAATGCTGTGCTTAAATTGTTCAACATGGATTTAATTTCTGGCTGCTTCCCTGATGTCTGGAACCAGGGGCTCATCTCCCCTATCCACAAAAGTGGAGACAAATCAGACCCCAATAATTACAGGGGAATTTGTGTAAACAGCAACTTGGGAAAGGTTTTCTGGAGTATTTTGAATTCAAGAATTCAAACCTTTCTATAAATTTAAAAAAAAAATGTCAAATTGGCTTTCTCCCCAACTATCGCACGAATGACCTTACACACACAATTTATTTGATTTACTTTTTTGTTTTACCTTTTTTTAACCAGGTAAGCTAGTTGAGAACAAGTTCTCATTTACAACTGTGACCTGGCCAAGATAAAGCAAAGCAGTGCAACACAAACAACAACACAGAGTTACACATGGAATAAACAAGCGTACAGTCAATAACACAATAGAAAAAGTCCAGACCCGCCTCAGGACAGCTCTACAAGACCAGGCCCAACACAGCACATATTTACCAGACCAGACCCGCCTCAGGACAGCTCTACAAGACCAGGCCCAACACAGCACAGATTTATACAGTGTGTGCAAATGTCGTGAGGAGGTAATTACAACATAACAAATGAACACTGGAGTGATAGATGTGCAGATGATGATGTGCAAGTAGAAATACTGGTGTGCAAAAGAGAAAAAAGTAATGAAAAACAATATGGGGATGAGGTAGGTAGATTGGGTGGGCTATTTACAGATGGGCTATGTACAGCTGCAGTGATCGGTAAGCTGCTCAGATAGCTGATGTTTAAAGTTAGTGAGGGTCTACAACTTCAGCAATTTTTTTTGCCATTTGTTCCAGTCATTGGCAGCAGAGAACTGGAAGGAAAGGCAGCCAAATGAGGTCTTGGCTTTGGGGAGGACCAGTAAGATATACCTGCTGGAGCATGTGCTACGAGTGGGTGCTGCTATGGTGACCAGTGAGCTGAGATAAGGTGGGGCTTTACCTAGCAAAGACTTATAGATGACCTGGAGCCAGTGGGTCTGGCGACGAATATGTAGCGGGGCCAGCCGACGAGAGCATACAGGTCGCAGTGGTGGGTGGTATATGGAGCTTTGGTGACAAAATGGATGACACTGTGATAGACTGCATCCAGTTTGCTGAGTAGAGTGTTGGAGGCTATTTGGGTGAATGAGCAAAATCTTTGCTTGCTTTATTGTCTTTAAGAAGCATTTGATTCTATTTGGCTCAAAGGGCTATTCTACAAAATTGTCCAAAGTGGGCTTGGTGGTAAGGCGTATGACTTAATAAAATGTATGTACACAGAAAACAAGTGTGCAATAAAAATCAAAAACGAAAGAACAGAATTCCTTTCACAACGTCGAGGTGTGAGACAGGGCTGCAGTTTGAGTCCAAATCTTTTCAACATTTACATCAATGATTAGCAGACATGTTGGACCATTCTCCAGCCCCAGGACTCATACTATTTGACACAGAGGTAAAATACCTGCTATATGCTGATGACTTGGTACTTCTATCACCAACCAAAGAAGGTCTTCAACAGAACCTTAATATTCTAGAGCAATATTGCCATAATTGGGCCCTGGCAGTAAAAAAATAAATAAAAATAAAATCATGATTTTCCCCCAAAAAACAGATGTCAGAAACACAAATATAAATTCACCCTGAACAACACCATAATTGAACACACTAAAAATTACACCTTCCTTGGTCTGACGACATCTGCATTGGGAAACTTTAATATGCAGTGAATGCACTCAAAGATAAAGCCTGCAGAGCAATGTATGCAATAAAAATGAAATTATTCAAAATCAACATCCCAATTAGAATTTGGACCAAAATATTTTACATTGTAATCCTCCCAATAGCTCTTTACGGAAGTGAGGTTTGGGGGCCACTCAATAAGCTGGACTTTAATATGTGGGACAAACATCCAATTGAAGCCCTACATGCAGAATTCTGTCAGGAAAATTCTAGAAGTCCATCAAAATAGATCAACTAATGCATGTAGGGCAGAATTAGGCCGCTTTCCAGTGGTAATGAAAATACAGAGAAGATCCTAAACATTTTGGTTTACACCTAAACTCAAGTCCAAATTCAAGTCTGCAATTTAAAGCACTTCAAACCCAAGAGCTGAGCCCAGAAACGAGCCCTCTGTTAGCTGGTGTTGGACCTCACCAACCAAGCTGAGCCCAGAGACGAGCCCTCTCAGTCAGCTGGTGTTGGACCTCACCAACCAAGCTGAGCCCAGAAACAAGCCCTCTCAGTCAGCTGGTGTAGGACCTCACCAACCAAGCTGAGCCCTCTCAGTCAGCTGGTGTTGAACTTAACCAACCAAGCTGACACCAGCTCTGCTTCAAAATAAATAATTCCAATAAACAAAATCATGAACCAATCAAAGGACTCATATTTACAACATTGGAAAAACGAAACAAAATCCCAAAGCCGACTAAATTGCTATCTGAACCTAAACAGAGAATATGAATTGGCTGATTCTCTCTACTCTGTCAGAGATACGAAGCAGAGACAGATCCTTACTAAGTACAGGCTGAGTGAGCACCAATTGGCAATAGAAACCGGCAGACAAAAAAAGACCTGGCTACCCAAAGAGGAGCGTGGACGTGGTCACTGCACCACAAGGGAGGTAGAAACAGAGCTGCACTTTCTCCTTTACTGTGATAAATATTCCTCACCAAGAGATTCATTATTCACAGAAATTACTACATTTATTCCAAATTTTAACTCATTAAACCCAGAGGAAAAACTCAAAATAATCATGGGCGAAGGAGCAATGGCTCCTCTTGCAGCCAAATTTTATTATTATTATTAATGTTATTACTATTATTGTTATTACTATTATTATTGTTGTTTATCATTCCAAATAGTAATGGTATGGGTGATAATGGTAATGATAGCAATGTAATGATGGTGGTGGTAGTAGTACTAATAATGATGGGAGGAGTAGTACTGATGTAATGGTGAAGATGACAGTTATTTAGTTATAAGTTAGTTATAGTTTCATTTTCCATGTTTAGCTTTTTATATTTATTACATTTCTACTATATTGTTGTTATTTTTGTATGTAATTTTGCATTATATTTACTATATGTTATATTATTTGTTATTGTTTATTATTTTATTCCAATGTATATTGTATACATTGTTGCTTTGGCAATATTGACACAATGATTTTCATGCCAATTAAGCAGTTTGAATTTGAGAGAGAGAGAGACTATTCATTTTAAGGGTGTGTACTGGAGGCGAAGTCAGGTGCAGGAGAGAAGAGTGTAGTTAACAGTGTAGTTATCAGGCACACTTTTTCTATTCCGGTCCATACAAAACACATAAGTACATAAAACGTGCCCAAAACACAGAACATAAACAAATGTCTGGCGCGTAACAATACCCACATAACAACAAAACAATTTCACACAAAGACCTGGAGGGGAACAGAGGACTAAATACATTCAGTGTGATTAGGAAACCAGGTGTGTAATGGAACAAGACAAAACAAATGGAATATGAAAAATGGAACGGCGATGGCTAGAAAGCCGGCGACGTCGATTGCCGAACGCCGCCCAAACAAGGAGAGGAGAACGCCGCCCGAACAAGGAGAGGAGAACGCCGCCCGAACGAGGAGAGGAGAACGCCGCCCGAACAAGGAGAGGAGCAGACTTCAGAGGAAGTCATGACAATTAAGAAGTAATAGGAGGGATGGAAGGTGAAATACCACATTTTTCCTTCACAGCAGCAAGATTTGTGACCTGTTGCCAGTGAAGAACAGACACCATTATAAATACAACCCATATTTATGTTTATTTATATTCTATTTTGTACTTCAAATATTTGCACATTGTTACAACACTGTATTTAGACATAATATAACTTTTGAAATTAGTGTAATGTTTACTGTAAATTTCTGATTGTTAATTTCACTTTTGTTTATTATTGTTACAGTTCTCTTGTGGTGAAGGAGAGTCGGACCAAAATGCAGCGTGTAGATTACGATTCATGTTTAATGACAAACACACTAAACACAAACACTACAAAAACAATAAACGTAACGAAAACCGAAACAGCCTATACTTGTGTAAACTAACACAGAACAAGGACATCAGGACACTAAGGACAATCACCCACCACAAACTCAAAGAATATGGCTGCCTAAATATGGTTCCCAATCAGAGACAACGATAAACACCTGCCTCTGATTGAGAACCACTCCAGACAGCCATAGACTTTGCTAGATAACCCCACTAGCTACAATCCCAATACACACACCAAAACCCCAAGACAAAACACACCACAATACAAAAACCCCATGCCACACCCTGGCCTGACCCAATACATGAAGAAAAACACAAAATACTTAGACCAGGGCGTGACAGAACCCCCCTAAGGTGCGGACTCCCGAACGCACCTCAAAACAATAGGGAGGGTCCGGGTGGGCGTCTGTCCATGGTGGCGGCTCCGGCGCGGGACGTGGAATCCCACTCAGTCAATGTCTTAGTCCCCTCTCCTCGCGTCCCTGGATAGTCCACCCTTGCCGCCGACCATGGCCTAGTAGTCCTCACCCAGAAACCCACTGGACTGAGGAGCAGATCGGGACTGAAGGACAGCTCGGGACTGAGGCAGCTCGGGACTGAGGGGAAGCTCGGGAGTGAGAGAAAGCTCGGGAGTGAGAGAAAGCTCGGGAGTGAGAGAAAGCTCGGGAGTGAGAGAAAGCTCAGGCAGGTAGGTAGATCTACCAGATCCTGGCTGGCTGGTGGTTTCAGCAGATCCTGGCTGACTGGCAGATCCTGGCTGACTGGCAGATCCTGGCCGACTGGCAGATCCTGGCCGACTGGCAGATCCTGGCTGACTGGCAGATCCTGGCCGACTGGCAGTTCTGGCAGTTCTGGCTGACTGGCAGATCTGGAAGAGTCTGGTTGACTGGCAGATCTGGAAGAGTCTGGTTGACTGGCAGATCTGGAAGAGTCTTGTTGACTGGCAGATCTTGAAGAGTCTGGTTGACTGGCAGATCTGGAAGAGTCTGGTTGACTGGCAGATCTGGAAGAGTCTGGCTGACTGGCAGATCTGGAAGAGTCTGGCGGATCTGGAAGAGTCTGGCTGACTGGCGGATCTGGAAGAGTCTGGCTGACTGGCGGATCTGGAAGAGTCTGGCTGACTGGCGGATCCTGGCAGACTGAAAGATCTGGCTGCTCCATGCTGACTGGCGGCTCTGGCTGCTCCACGCTGACTGGCGGCTCTGGCTGCTCCATGTAGGCTGACAGCTCTGGCGGCTTCTTACAGACTGGCAGCTCTGGCGGCTCCGTGCAGACTGGCAGCTCCTTGCAGACTGGCAGCTCCTTACAGACTGACAGCTCCTTGCAGACTGACAGCTCCTTGCAGACTGACAGCTCCGTGCAGACTGGCAGCTCCTTGCAGACTGGCAGCTCGGGCTGCTTCATGCAGACTGACAGCTCTGGCTGCTCCATGCAGACTGACAGCTCTGGCTGCTCCATGCAGACTGACATCTCTGGCTGCTCCATGCAGACTGACATCTCTGGCTGCTCCATGCAGACTGACGGCTCCTTGCAGACTGACAGCTCTGGCTGCTCCATGCAGACTGACAGCTCTGGCTGCTCCATGCAGACTGACAGCTCTGGCTGCTCCATGCAGACTGACATCTCTGGCTGCTCCATGCAGACTGACAGCTCAGGCTGCTCCATGCAGACTGACAGCTCAGGCTGCTCCATGCAGGCTGGCAGCTCTGGCTGCTCCATGCAGGCTGGCAGCTCCTTGCAGACTGACAGCTCTGGCTGTTCCATGCAGACTGGCAGCTCTGGCTGCTCCATGCAGACTGGCAGCTCTGGCTGCTCCATGCAGACTGACATCTCTGGCTGCTCCATGCAGACTGACAGCTCAGGCTGCTCCATGCAGGCTGGCATCTCTGGCTGCTCCATGCAGACTGACAGCTCCTTGCAGACTGACAGCTCTGGCTGCTCCATGCAGACTGGCATCTCTGGCTGCTCCATGCAGACTGACAGCTCTGGCTGCTCCATGCAGACTGACAGCTCCTTGCAGACTGACATCTCTGGCTGCTCCATGCAGACTGGCAGCTCTGGCTGCGCTGAACAGGCAGGAGACTCCAGCAGCGCTGTAGAGGAGGAAGGCTCTGACAGCGCTGGAGAGGCGGGAGACTCCGACAGTGCAGGAGAGGCAAGGCGCACTGTAGGCCTGATGCGTGGTGCTGGTACTGGTGGTACTGGACCGAGGACAAGCACAGGAAGCCTGGTACGGGGAGCTGCTACCGGAGGGCTGGGGTGTGGAGGTGGTACTGGATAGACCGGGCCGTGCAGGCGCACTGGAGCTCTTGAGCACCGAGCCTGCCCAACCTTACCTGGCTCGATGCCCACTCTAGCCCGCCGATACGAGGAGCTGGAATATACCGCACCTGGAATATACCGCTGGAATATACCGCACCGGGCCATGCACCCACACTGGGGACACCGTGCGCACCACTGCATAACACGGTGCCTGCCCGGTCTCTCTAACCCCCCGGTAAGCACAGGGAGTTTGCGCAGGTCTCCTACCTGGCGTAGCCATACTCCCTGTGAGCCCCCCCCAATAAATTTTTGGGGCTGACTCCCGGGCTTCCTTGCCAACCGTGTTCCCTCGTATCGCCGGCTCCTCTCTCCGGCTGCCTCTGCTCTCCTAAGTGCCTCCGCCTGTTCCCATGGAAGGCGATCCCTTCCCGCCAGGATCTCCTCCCATGTGTAGCAACCCTTGCCATCTAATATATCGTCCCATGTCCAATCCTCATTGCGCCGCTGTTGCTGCCTTTGTTGCTTCTCCTGCGGCTCCTGCCTGTTGACACGCTGCTTGGTCCGTTTGTGGTGGGTGATTCTGTTACGGTTCTCTTGTGGTGAAGGAGAGTCGGACCAAAATGTAGCGTGTAGATTACGATTCATGTTTAATGACAAACACACTAAACACAAACACTACAAAAACAATAAACGTACCGAAAACCGAAACAGCCTATACTTGTGTAAACTAACACAGACCAAGGACATCAGGACACTAAGGACAATCACCCACCACAAACTCAAAGAATATGGCTGCCTAAATATGGTTCCCAATCAGAGACAACGATAAACACCTGCCTCTGATTGAGAACCACTCCAGACAGCCATAGACTTTGCTAGATAACCCCACTAGCTACAATCCCAATACACACACACCAAAACCCCAAGACAAAACACACCACAATACAAAAACCCCATGCCACACCCTGGCCTGACCCAATACATGAAGAAAAACACAAAATACTTAGACCAGGGCGTGACAATTATCTATTTCAATTGCTTTTTTTTTACATATGTTCCACCATTCCTAATAAAGCCATTTGAGTTTAGAGAGGCCAATACAGAAAGACATGAGAAAGCAAAAGTCACTAACGAAGGGACAGGGACAGAGAAGGGAAGTGTGTTCTGGTAGGGAGGGTGCAGACAGACAGACAGACAGACAGACAGAGACTCTTCACCTCTCTGTCCTCCCCTCTCTCATCTTCACCTCTCTGTCCTCCCCTCTCTCCTCTTCACCTCTCTGTCCTCCCCTCTCTTCTCTTCCCCTCTCCCTCTCTCTGTCCACTAACTTATTCTACCATTAAATTCTAATGGTTTGTCTCATTACATTTTCCTGTCTCTCCCAACATTTGGTGATTAAAGCTTAATCCTTCTGTCTAAATCTCCCTATTTCGCCCTCTCCTTCTCCAATTATCACTGGGCCGACAGGGGGGCAGGTCGATGGGCTGTGCCCGCGTCAAGTTTACCTTATTAGGGACACCGGCAAGCAAGCTCCCCCTGGGATCTCCATGTTCTCTTGTCACCCTCTGACTGGCCCAAGTCTGTTCCTCTAAACGACAAAGTCTGTGAAGACATATATATAGGCGCTTTACCGCGGTGACAAGGCTGTTTTATTCATTATCTGTACTTTGGCCGTGACACGTTGCCGATGATCGGCCACTAATTTATGTGGGCGAATTTCCACAGAGCAAAAATGAAAGCTAATAGAGTCATTTGCCGTTAATTCATAAACTGGGATACCTGGGATAAACTGGGATACCTGGGATAAACTGGGATACCTGGGATACCTGGGATAAACTGGGATACCTGGGATACCTGGGATAAACTGGGATACCTGGGATACCTGGGACACCTGGGATAAACTGGGTTACCTGGGATGAACTGGGATACCTGGGATAAACTGGGATACCTGGGATACCTGGGATACATGGGAAACCGGGGATACCTGGGATAAACTGGGATACCTGGGATACCTGAGATACCTGGGATACCTGGGATAAACAGGGATACCTGGGATACCTGGGATAAACTGGGATACCTGGGATACCTGAGATAAACTGGGATACCTGGGATACCTTAGATAAACTTGGATACCTGAAATAAACTGGGATACATGGGATACATGGGATAAACTGGGATACCTGGGATAAACTGGGATACCTGGGATGAACTGGGATACCTGGGATAAACTGGGATACCTGGGATACCTGGGATACATGGGAAACCGGGGATACCTGGGATAAACTGGGATACATGGGATACATGGGATAAACTGGGATACCTGGGATAAACTGGGATACCTGGGATAAACTGGGATAGCTGGGATAAACTGTGATACCTGGGATAAACTGGGATACTTGGGATGAACTGGGATACCTGGGATACACGGGATACCTGGGATAAACAGGGATACCTGGGATACCTGGGATAAACTGGGATACCTGGGATACCTGAAATAAACGGGGATACCTGGGATAAACTGGGATACATGGGATACATGGGATAAACTGGGATACCTGGGATAAACTGGGATACCTGGGATACCTGAGATAAACTGGGATACCTGAGATAAATTGGGATACCTGGGATACCTGAGATAAATGGGATACCTGGGATAAACTGGGATACATGGGATACCTGAGATAAACTGGGATACCTGGGATAAACTGGGATACATGGGATACCTGGGATAAACTGGGATACCTGGGATAAACTGGGATACCTGGGATAAATTGGGATACCTGGAATAAACTGGGATACTTGGGATAAACTGGGATACCTAGGATAAACTGGAATACCTGGGATACCTGGGATAAACTGGGATACATGGGATACCTGGGATACCTGGGAT
>NC_056441.1:18176732-18184232 GCF_018296145.1 Oncorhynchus tshawytscha | reverse complement strand
GCTTCCTCTCAAGGCCATTTGGGCACCACACAAGCTTTACTGTGTGTGTGCGTGTGCGTCTGTTTGTGTGTGTGTGTGCGTGTGTGTCTGCATGCGTGCGTGCGCACGTGTGTTTGTGTACGTGAATGCATGTTTGTGTACGTGAATGCATGTTTGTGTACGAGAATGCGTTTGCGTACGTGAATGCGTGTTTGTGTACGTGAATGCATGTTTGTGTACGTGAATGCGTGTTTGTGTACGTGAATGCATGTTTGTGTACGTGAATGCATGTTTGTGTACGTGAATGCGTGTTTGTGTACGTGAATGCGTGTTTGTGTACGTGAATGCATGTTTGTGTACGTGAATGCATGTTTGTGTACGTGAATGCGTGTTTGTGTACGTGAATGCATGTTTGTGTACGTGAATGCATGTTTGTGTACGTGAATGCGTGTTTGTGTACGTGAATGCGTGTTTGTGTACGTGAATGTGTGTTTGTGTACGTGAATGCGTGTTTGTGTACGTGAATGCATGTTTGTGTACGTGAATGCATGTGTTTGTGTACGTGAATGCGTGTTTGTGTACGTGAATGCATGTTTGTGTACGTGAATGCATGTTTGTGTACATGAATGCGTGTTTGTGTACGTGAATGTGTGTTTGTGTACGTGAATGCGTGTTTGTGTACGTGAATGCGTGTTTGTGTACGTGAATGCGTGTTTGTGTACGTGAATGCGTGTTTGTGTACGTGAATGCGTGTTTGTGTACGTGAATGCGTGTTTGTGTACGTGAATGTGTGTTTAGACCAAGAGTAGGCTTTCAGCCAACTTAACCTGGTTGGCTGAAAGAAATGTGTTTGTACCGTTGTACCATATGTATAGTGTCTCCCCTCCGTCCCTCCAGGGTATGGCAACATGGGTAACATGGGTAACATGGGTAACATGGGTAACATGGGCAACATGGGTAACATGGGTAACATGGGTAACATGACAAGCGGGACATTAACTAGTTGTCTGGACAACCTTGTAACCGTATTGTTGCATGTGTTCTGTGTTCTGGCGTTGGAATGCTTTGGTATTTGAGGCCCTAGCATTAGGTAATTAGCTAAATCAGCAGCAACTGGGTTTAATTAAAGCAGCTCACAGACACAGACACCGTCCATGGAGCTTGTTAATTACCCCCCACATACACACATTTGTTACGGACCAGGCCCTAGGCTCTAATTAGCTGGCTGTGTGTGTGTGTGTGTGTGTGTGTGGTGTGTGTGTGTATGTGTGTGTGTGTGTGTGTGTGTGTGTGTGTGTGTGTGTGTGTGTGTGTGTGTGTGTGTGTGTGTGTGTGTGTGTGTGTGTGTGTGTGTGTGTGTGTGTGTGTGTGTGTGTGTGTGTGTGTGTGTGTGTGTGTGTGTGTGTGTGTGTGTGTGTGTGTGTGTGTGTGTGTGTGTGTGTGTGTGTGTGTGTGTTGGGGCTGGGGGGGGTGTTTTTGTGTGTGTCTGGAGTTGAGAGTGGCAAGTATCTACATACTATATGCTTTTCAATAGAAATTTCATGTTTGTATGATATCCCAGTATTCATAGGAGGTTTTGGGTTTATCAGGGCACAAGACAGAGGGAGTTTTTCAGAGAGAGGGAGAGAGTTGGCAGTGTGTTAGTGATTCTTGTCTCGCTGTGTCAGACAGTACAGTCATGTCATCATGTTCCCCTGATGTGGACAAACTTCTGTAATCAAATCAAATCAAACTTTATTTTTTACACGCGCCGAATACAAGTGAAGACCTTATCATGAAATGCTTACTTACAAGCCCTTAACCAACAGAGCAGTTCAAGAAAAGTTAAGAGAATATTTACCAAATAAACTAAAGTAAAAAATAAAAAGTAACACAATAACATAACAGTAACAAGGCAATATAAAGGGGGTACCGTTACCGAGTCAGTGTGCGGGGGTACAGTTTAGTTGAGGTCATTTGTACATGTAGGTAGGGGTGAAGTGACTATGCATAGATAATAAACAGCGAGTAGCAGCAGTGTACATGTAGGTAGGGGTGAAGTGACTATGCATACATAATAAACAGCGAGTAGCAGCAGTGTACAAAATAAATGGGGGGGTGTCAATGTAAATAGTCCGGTGGCCATTTTATGAATTGTTCAGTCTTCTGGCTTGGGGGTAGAAACTGTTAAGGACCTAGACTTGGTGCTCTGGTACCGCATGCCGTGCGATAGCAGAGAAAACCGTCTATGACTTAGGTGATTGGAGTCTTTGACAATTCTTTGGGCTTTCCTCTGACACCGCCCAATATATAAGTCCTGGATGGCAGGAAGCTTGGCCCCAGTGACATACTGAACCGTACGCACTACCCTCTGTAGCGCCTTACATTCAGATGCCGAGCAGTTGCCATACCAGGCGGTGATGCAACCGATCAGGATGCTCTCGATGTTGCAGCTGTAGAACTTTTTGAGGATCTGGGGACCCATGCCAAATCATTTATGTATCCTGGGGGGGAAAAGGTGTTGACATGCCCTCTTAACGAATGTCTTGGTGTGTTTGGACCATGATAGTTGGTTGGTGATGTGGGCATCAAGGAACTTGGAACCCACTCCACTACAGACCCGTCAATGTTAATGGGGGCCTGTTCAACCCGCCTTTTCCTGTAGTCCACGATCAGCTCCTTTGTCTTGCTTACATTGAGGGAGTGGTTGTTGTCCTGGCAACACACTGCCAGGTCTCTAACCTCCTCCCTATAGGCTGTCTCATCGTTGTCGGTGGTCAGGCCTACCGCTGTTGTGTCGTCAGCCAAATTAACCGGCCACGACCGGGAGGTCCGTGGGGCGACGCACAATTGCGTAGCGTCGTCCGGGTTAGGGAGGGCTTGGTCGGTAGGGATGTCCTTGTCTCATCGCGCACCAGCGACTCCTGTGGCGGGCCGGGCGCAGTGCGCGCTAACCAAGGTTGCCAGGTGCACGGTGTACCCTCCGACACATTGGTGCGGCTGGCTTCTGGGTTGGATGTGCGCTATGTTAAGAAGCAGTACGGCTGGTTGGGTTGTGTATCGGAGGACGCATGACTTTCAACCTTTGTCTCTCCCGAGCCCGTACGGGAGTAGCGATGAGCCAAGATAGTAGCTACTACAACAATTGGATGAGTCGTGTTTGGCCACGCAGTCGTGGGTAAACAGGGAGTACAGGAGGGGTCTAAATACACACCCCTGAGGGGCCCCAGTGTTGAGGATCAGCGTGGCAGATGTGTACCACCTGGGGGCGGCCCATCATGAAGTCCAGGATCCAGTTGCAGAGTGTTTAGTCCCAGGGTCCTTAGTTAAGTGATGAGCTAAGTGGGCATTATGGTGTTGAATGCTGTCAATGAACAGCATTCTCACGTAGGTGTTCCTTTTGTCCAGGTGGGAAAGGGCAGTATGGAGTGCGATAAAGATTAAGTAATCTGTGGATCTGTTGGGGCAGTATGCGATTTGGATCTAGGGTATCCGGGAGGATGCTGTTGATGTGAGCCATAACCAGCCTTTCAAAGCATTTCATGGCTACCGACATGAGTGCTAAAGGGCGGTAGGCATTTAGGCAGGTTACCTTCGCTTCCATGGGCACAGGAACTATGGTGGTCTGTTTCAAACATGTAGGTATTACAGACTCGGTGAGGGAGAGGTTGAAAATGTCAGTGAAGACACTTGCCAGTTGGTCCGTGCCTGCTTTGAGTACAAGTTCTGGTAATCCGTCTGGCCCCACGACTTGTTGACCTGTTTAAACGGCACACTTGATGTTTGTGCATATCGATTTTATAATCTTATAATTTTATAACTTCCGGCGCCGACAGAGATGGCCGCCTCGCTTCGCGTTCCTAGGAAACTATGCAGTTTTTTGTTTTTTTACGTGTTATTTCTTACACTAGTACCCCAGGTCATCTTAGGTTTCTTTACATACAGCCGAGAAGAACTACTGAATATAAGATCAGCGTCAACTCACCATCAGTACGACCAAGAATATGTTTTTCGCGATGCGGATCCTGTGTTCTGCCTTACAACCAGTGTAACCGAGTGGATCACATGCAGCGACCAAAAAAAAAAAAAACGACTCAGAAAAAGAGGGAAACGAAGCGGTCTTCTGGTCAGACTCCGGAGACGGGCACATCGTGCACCACTCCCTAGCATTCTTCTTGCCAATGTCCAGTCTCTTGACAACAAGGTTGATGAAATCCGAGCAAGGGTAGCATTCCAGAGGGACATCAGAGACTGTAACGTTCTTTGCTTCACGGAAACATGGCTAACTGGAGAGACGCAATCCGAAGCGGTGCAGCCAACGGGTTTCTCCACGCATCGCGCCGACAGAAACAAACATCTTTCTGGTAAGAAGACGGGCGGGGGCGTATGTCTTATGGCCAACGTGACATGGTGTGATGAAAGAAACATACAGGAACTCAAATACTTCTGTTCACCTGATTTAGAATTCCTCACAATCAAATGTAGACCGCATTATCTACCAAGAGAATTCTCTTCGATTATAATCACAGCCGTATATATCCTCCCCAAGCAGACACATCGATGGCTCTGAACGAACTTTATTTAACTCTCTGCAAACTGGAAACGATTTATCCGGAGGCTGCATTCATTGTAGCTGGGGATTTTAACAAGGCTAATCTGAAAACAAGACTCCCTAAATTTTATCAGCATATCGATTGCGCAACCAGGGGTGGAAAGACCCTGGATCATTGTTACTCTAACTTCCGCGACGCATATAAGGCCCTGCCCCGCCCCCTTTCGGAAAAGCTGACCACGACTCCATTTTGTTGATCCCTGCCTACAGACAGAAACTAAAACAAGAAGCTCCCACGCTGAGGTCTGTCCAACGCTGGTCCGACCAAGCTGACTCCACACTCCAAGACTGCTTCCATCACGTGGACTGGGAGATGTTTCGTATTGCGTCAGACAACAACATTGACGAATATGCTGATACGGTGTGCGAGTTCATTAGAACGGGCGTTGAAGATGTCGTTCCCATAGCAACGATTAAAACATTCCCTAACCAGAAACCGTGGATTGATGGCAGCATTCGTGTGAAACTGAAGGCACGAACCACTGCTTTTAATCAGGGCAAGGTGTCTGGTAACATGACTGAATACAAACAGTGCAGCTATTCCCTCCGCAAGGCTATCAAACAAGCTAAGCGCCAGTACAGAGACAAAGTAGAATCTCAATTCAACGGCTCAGACACAAGAGGTATGTGGCAGGGTCTACAGTCAATCACGGACTACAGGAAGAAACCCAGCCCAGTCACGGACCAGGATGTCTTGCTCCCAGGCAGACTAAATAACTTTTTGCCCGCTTTGAGGACAATACAGTGCCACTGACACGGCCTGCAACGGAAACATGCGGTCTCTCCTTCACTGCAGCCGAAGTGAGTAAGACATTTAAACGTGTTAACCCTCGCAAGGCTGCAGGCCCAGACGGCATCCCCAGCTGCGCCCCTCAGAGCATGCGCAGACCAGCTGGCCGGTGTGTTTACGGACATATTCAATCAATCCCTATACCAGTCTGCTGTTCCCACATGCTTCAAGAGGGCCACCATTGTTCCTGTTCCCAAGAAAGCTAAGGTAACTGAGCTAAACGACTACCGCCCCGTAGCACTCACATCCGTCATCATGAAGTGCTTTGAGAGACTAGTCAAGGACCATATCACCTCCACCCTACCTGACACCCTTGACCCACTCCAATTTGCTTACCGCCCAAATAGGTCCACAGACGATGCAATCTCAACCACACTGCACACTGCCCTAACCCATCTGGACAAGAGGAATACCTATGTGAGAATGCTGTTCATCGACTACAGCTCGGCATTCAACACCATAGTACCCTCCAAGCTCGTCATCAAGCTTGAGACCCTGGGTCTCGACCCCGCCCTGTGCAACTGGGTACTGGACTTCCTGACGGGCCACCCCCAGGTGGTGAGGGTAGGCAACAACATCTCCTCCCCGCTGATCCTCAACACTGGGGCCCCACAAGGGTGCGTTCTGAGCCCTCTCCTGTACTCCCTGTTCACCCACGACTGCGTCGCCATGCACGCCTCCAACTCAATCATCAAGTTTGCGGACGACACAACAGTGGTAGGCTTGATTACCAACAACGACGAGACGGCCTACAGGGAGGAGGTGAGGGCCCTCGGAGTGTGGTGTCAGGAAAATAACCTCACACTCAACGTCAACAAAACTAAGGAGATGATTGTGGACTTCAGGAAACAGCAGAGGGAACACCCCCCATCCACATCGATGGAACAGTAGTGGAGAGGGTAGCAAGTTTTAAGTTCCTCGGCATACACATCACAGACAAACTGAATTGGTCCACTCACACAGACAGCATCGTGAGGAAGGCGTAGCAGCGCCTCTTCAACCTCAGGAGGCTGAAGAAATTCGTCTTGTCACCAAAAGCACTCACAAACTTCTACAGATGCACAATCGAGAGCATCCTGGCGGGCTGTATCACCGCCTGGTATGGCAACTGCACCGCCCTCAACCGTAAGGCTCTCCAGAGGGTAGTGAGGTCTGCACAACGCATCACCGGGGGCAAACTACCTGCCCTCCAGGACACCTACACCACCCGATGCTACAGGAAGGCCATAAAGATCATCAAGGACATCAACCACCCGAGCCACTGCCTGTTCACCCCGCTGCCATCCAGAAGGCGAGGTCAGTACAGGTGCATCAAAGCTGGGACCGAGAGACGGAAAAACAGCTTCTATCTCAAGGCCATCAGACTGTTAAACAGCCACCACTAACATTGAGTGGCTACTGCCAACACACTGTCAATGACACTGACTCTACTCCAGCCACTTTAATCATGGGAATTGATGGGAAATGATGTAAATATATCACTAGCCACTTTAAACAATGCTACCTTATATAATGTTACTTACCCTACATTGTTCATCTCATATGCATACGTTGATACTGTACTCTACATCATCGACTGCATCCTTATGTAATACATGTATCACTAGCCACTTTAACTATGCCACTTGGTTTACATACTTATCTCATATGTATATACTGTACTCGATATCATCTACTGTATCTTGCCTATGCTGCTCTGTACCATCACTCATTCATATATCCTTATGTACATATTCTTTATCCCCTTACACTGTGTATGACAGTAGTTTTTTTTGGAATTGTTAGTTAGATTACTTGCTCGTTATTACTGCATTGTCGGAACTAGAAGCACAAGCATTTCGCTACACTCGCATTAACATCTGCTAACCATGTGTATGTGACAAATAAAATTTGATTTGATTTGATTTGATAATGTCATATGTTTCTACCCCAAAACCACTTTCCATCAATTTGTACAGCAGACCCTCGTGCGATGAGAGGACTTTGCCTTTGTTTTGGTTTGTTTGATTGTAAATTAGGCTGTACAGGGTGTATACATGGTCTGTCATCCGGTAATTTGGTTAAAAGCCAATTTCACATTTTCTCAGCAATGTACGTTATTTTCTCAGAGGAAATGTACGAGACTGCTGTTAATGTTAAT
>NC_056441.1:18139232-18171732 GCF_018296145.1 Oncorhynchus tshawytscha | reverse complement strand
CTCTCTCTCCTTCTCTCCTGAAGCAGCTGTTTGGCGGTCTCTCTCTCCTTCTCTCCTGAAGCAGCGTCTCGTCTGTTTGGCGGTCTCTCTCTCCTTCTCTCCTGAAGCAGCTGTTTGGAGGTCTCTCTCTCCTTCTCTCCTGAAGCAGCTGTTTGGCGGTCTCTCTCTCCTTCTCTCCTGAAGCAGCGTCTCGTCTGTTTGGCGGTCTCTCTCTCCTTCTCTCCTGAAGCAGCTGTTTGGAGGTCTCTCTCTCCTTCTCTCCTGAAGCAGCGTCTCGTCTGTTTGGCGGTCTCTCTCTCCTTCTCTCCTGAAGCAGTTGTTTGGCGGTCTCTCTCTCCTTCTCTCCTGAAGCAGCATCTCGTCTGTTTGGCGGTCTCTCTCTCCTTCTCTCCTGTAGCAGCATCTCGTCTGTTTGGCGGTCTGTTTGGCTCTCTCCTTCTCTCCTGAAGCAGCATCTCGTCTGTTTGGCGGTCTCTCTCTCCTTCTCTCCTGAAGCAGCTGTTTTTGGCGGTCTCTCTCTCCTTCTCTCCTGAAGCAGCATCTCGTCTGTTTGGCGGTCTCTCTCTCCTTCTCTCCTGTAGCAGCATCTCGTCTGTTTGGCGGTCTCTCTCTCCTTCTCTCCTGAAGCAGCATCTCGTCTGTTTGGCGGGCTCTCTCTCCTTCTCTCCTAAAGCAGCTGTTTGGCGGTCTCTCTCTCCTTCTCTCCTGAAGCAGCGTCTCGTCTGTTTGGCGGTCTCTCTCTCCTTCTCTCCTGAAGCAGCATCTCGTCTGTTTGGCGGTCTCTCTCTCCTTCTCTCCTGAAGCAGCGGCCCGTCTGTTTGGCGGTCTCTCTCTCCTTCGCTCTGCACTCTAAGTGTTTGTGTGGGTGTGTGTGCACGTCAGCTTATGCATGCACCCAGGTGTGTGTGCGCCTGTGTGTTTATGTGTGATGTGTGTGTGCGCCTGTTTGTGTTTTTTATGTGCCTGTGTGTGTGCTCTAATGGTGTTTAATGCCTACACTAATGGTTTCAGCAGGGAATGGTGGTGGAGCAGTCCAGGTCTGGGCTGAAGAGTGGAGAGCACCATCTCTTATCCTGAACCGCATGCCATAGTGGAGAGAGGAGAGGGCCAGGGGACACACAGACACGTAGCATGTCTTCTCTCTCTACCTCTCTCCTTTCAATCTTTTGCTGGCTCTCTCTTTCTCTGGCCATCACTGTCTTTTTGTCTCTTACTAGGTGTCCCTGTGTCTCTGTCTTAGTGTTTCTGTCTCTTACTAGGTGTCCCTGTGTCTCTGTCTTAGTCTTTCTGTCTCTTACAAGGTGTCCCTGTGTCTCTGTCTTAGTGTTTCTGTCTCTTACTAGGTGTCCCTGTGTCTCTGTCTTAGTCTTTCTGTCTCTTACAAGGTGTCCCTTTGTCCCTGTCTCTCAGTCTTTCTGTCTCTTACTAGGTGTCCCTGTGCCTCAGTCTTTATGTTTCTTACTAGGTGTCCCTGTGTCTCTGTCTCTCAGTCTTTCTGTCTCTTACTAGGTGTCCCTGTGCCTCAGTCTTTATGTTTCTTACTAGGTGTCCCTGGGTCCCTGTCTCTCAGTCTTTCTGTCTCTTACTAGGTGTCCCTGTGCCTCAGTCTTTCTGTTTCTTACTAGGTGTCCCTGTGTCTCTGTCTCTCAGTCTTTCTGTCTCTTACTAGGTGTCCCTGTGTCTCTGTCTCTCAGTCTTTGTCTCTTACTAGGTGTCCCTGTGTCTCTGTCTCTCAGTCTTTCTGTCTCTTACTAGGTGTCCCTGTGCCTCAGTCTTTCTGTTTCTTACTAGGTGTCCCTGTGTCTCTGTCTCTCAGTCTTTCTGTCTCTTACTAGGTGTCCCTGTGTCTCTGTCTTTCTGTTTCTTACTAGTTGTCCCTGTGTTTCATTCTCTCAGTCTTTGTCTCTTACTAGGTGTCCCTGTGTCTCTGTCTCTCAGTCTTTGTCTCTTACTAGGTGTCCCTGTGTCTCAGTCTCTCAGTCTTTCTGTATCTTACTGGGTGTCCATGTGTCTCTGTCTCTCAGTCTTTCTGTCTCTTACTAGGTGACCCTGTGTCTCAGTATCTCAGTCTTTATGTCTCTTACTATGTGTCCCTGTGTCTCTGTCTCTCAGTCTTTGTCTCTTACTAGATGTCCCTGTGTCTCAGTCTCTCAGTCTTTCTGTCTCTTACTCGGTGTCCCTGTGTCTCTCAGTCTTTTTGTCTCTTACTAGGTGTCCCTGTGTCTCAATCTCTCTGTCTTTCTGTCTATTACCAGTTGTCCC
Source organism: Oncorhynchus tshawytscha (assembly GCF_018296145.1). Taxonomy (NCBI): domain Eukaryota; kingdom Metazoa; phylum Chordata; class Actinopteri; order Salmoniformes; family Salmonidae; genus Oncorhynchus; species Oncorhynchus tshawytscha. The sequence goes on along the minus strand of NC_056441.1, from coordinate 18,169,470 downwards.
TGTGTCTCTCAGTCTTTCTGTCTCTTACTAGGTGTTCCTGTGTCTGTCAGTCTTTCTGTCTCTTACTAGGTGTGCCTGTGTCTCTGTCTCTCAGTCTTTGTCTCTTACTAGGTGACCCTGTGTCTCTGTCTTAGTCTTTCTGTCTCTTACTAGGTGTCCCCATGTCTCTGTCTCTCAGTCTTTCTGTCTCCTACTAGGTGTCCCTGTGTCTCAGTCTCTCAGTCTTTCTGTTTCTTACTAGGTGTCTCTATGTCTCTGTCTCTCAGTCTCTTACTACATTAGATGAATCCTATGCAAAACAATATCTATAGGGGGATTAGATTTCAGCAGGGGCACGGACATCAACCTTAGGGGTAAACATCAAAGAGTAAACATTACACACAAACGTTTAAAATAATATAGACATTTCAAATGTTATATCAGTGCTATACAAAGTGTTGTAACAATGAGCCAGTAGTTAAAGTAGTAAAGGGAAAATAAATAAACCACAATGTCCTATTACAGTATCCTGCATCACGATAGGTTGTATTTACAATGGTGTCTGTTCTTCACTGCTGCACTTTTCTTGTTGAAACAGGTCACACATCTTGCTGCTGTGATGGCACACTGTGTTACTTCACCCAATCGATATGGGAGTTTATCAAGATTGGATTTGATTTCAAAATCTTTGTGGGTCTGTGCAATCGTAGGGAAATATGTATCTCTAATATGTTCATACATTTTGGCAGGTGGTTAGGAAGTGCAGCTCGTTTTTCACCTATTTTTCTGGGCACTGGGCTGTCGTCTATTGGGAACCAGGTCTGCCTATGGCAGCCTCTCTCAATAGCAAATCCACGCTCACAGCCTCTCTCAATAGCAAATCCACGCTCACAGCCTCTCTCAATAGCAAATCCACACTCAGTGAGTCGGTACAAAGTCAAAACCTTTCTTAAGTTTGGGTCAGTCACGGTGATCAGGGATTCTGCCACTGTGTATTCTCTGTTTAGGGACAAATAACATTCAAATTTCCTCTATTTTTTAGTTGTTGATTCGTTCCAATATGTCAAGTAATTATCTTTTTGTTGTCGCATTATTTGGTTGGGTCTAATTGTGTTACTGTCCTGCGGCTCTGTGGGGTCTGTTTGTGTTTGTGAACAGAACACCAGATCTAGCTGAGGGAGTCTTCTCTGGGTTCATCTCTCTGTTGGTGATGACTTTGTTATGGAAGGTTTAGGAATCACTTATTTTTAGGTGGTTGTAGAATTTAAAGGATATTTTTTGAATGTTGATAATTTCTCTCTTTCTCTATCAGGAGAGCTAGTGGGGTAGGAGGGACTGTGGAATATCTGGATTAAGGGGTGGGGTTGATTGGAGAGGTGAAGAGATCAGAGGTAGAGTCTGTGTCCTGGGGCAGCAAAGATGGTTGTTAGGGGAACAGAGAGGTTGTTAAAAGGCCTTGTATTCTATATAGGGGCACACAAGGGGATTGCATGACTATGAGGTTGGGGTTAGCAGGGGGGTTCTTGGATTTAAGGGGTGTATTGGGCTTTGGGGGCTGAGATCTGGAGGTGAAAGGTGGGGGGTGGAGATTTGGAGGACCATTAGAAGTGATGTGGGGGTTTAGGATCTGAGACTGTGGAAGAGAAGGAGGAAGTGAGATGTATGCTGAGAGGTAGGCCGGTTAGAGATTTCTGAGGACAATTAGAAACTGATTGGGGAAGGTACAGTGATGCAGGATAATGTAATAGGCCATGGAGATGCAGTGATGCTGTCATAATGCAGGATACTGTAATAGGACATTGTGGTACAGTGATGCTGTCGTGATGCAGGATACTGTAATAGGACATTGTGGTACAGTGATGCTGTCGTGATGCAGGAAACTGTAATAGGACATTGTGGTACAGTGATGCTGTCGTGATGCAGGATACTGTAATAGGACATTGTGGTACAGTGATGCTGTCGTGATGGAGGATACTGTAAAAGAACGTTGTAGTACAGTGATGCTGGCGTGATGCAGGATACTGTAATAGGACATTGTAGTACAGTGATGCTGTCGTGATGCAGGATACTGTAATAGGACATTGTAGTACAGTGATGCTGTCGTGATGCAGGATACTGTAAAAGAACGTTGTAGTACAGTGATGCTGTCGTGATGCAGGATACTCTAATAGGACATTATAGTACAGTGATGCTATCGTGATGCAAGATACTCTAACAGGACATTGTGGTACAGTGATGCTGTCGTGATGCAGGATACTGTAATAGGCCATGGAGATGCAGTGATGCTGTCAGGATGCAGGATACTGTAACAGGAGGTGGAGGTGATTGAGATAGAGGGTTTGGATATATTTAAAGGGGGTGCTTGGGAGGTGAGTTAAAGGTATGCCAGGAGACGGATCAGGGGCTGGGGGCTAAGGGCTGTAGGATATGCCTGGACTCAAGGGCTGAGGGTGGGATTGGTGGACTAAGGGCTGCAAGTACAGATGCTCAGTGACCAGGTGTCACAACTCAGGCCAGGAAGCTGAATCAAGCCATTAATCACCCAACCCCTCAGCCTGTAATCAAACAGGCTCCAGTCGTGATGTATGGGCTATGTCACAACCACTGACTCACAGGCACCTAGTCAGCCACACACACACACACACATTAAGATCCGCATAAACACACACCATTAACACACGCAAGCACAAATGCATGCACACACATGTTTAGATGCTCGCAAACACACACCTCCCACACTCTCACACACACACACACACACACGTTGGACACAAGGATTATGTGAAGCAGGAAATATTGACTTGAGAGAGAGCAAGAGAACGAGCGAGAGAGAGAGAGAGAGAGAGAGAGAGAGAGGAAGTGAGGGTGAGAAGGAAGGGATGGAGAGGTGTATCCGTGGGGACGGAGGTAAAGCTCATGGTCAGCTGTTTCCACGGCGATGGTGGACAGGCCACCTGACAGGATGAATAATTTAGGATGAGGTGTGGACATCGATCCCACAATGCACCTCTCCCTGACCACGCTGTCTGATACACAGTCAAACTCTCAAAGGCACACAGACACACATACAACCTCGCAGGCAGACACACAAACACACACAGCAAGTGCCAAGACACACACAATCACAGTCATTGTTGTGGTACAACACACACAGCACTTATATGGCCAAAATCAGACACAAGAAAATCAGACACACGACAAAACAAACACACTGCTGCTGTAACACCACACAGTCCATTTAGGACATGCTGACAGACAATGGGGAATGTGAATCCTGTCGTTGTCAGTAACGTCCTCTGAGAGATGTCCTTCCTGTTTGATATGTGTACTTCCTGTCTGCTTAATGCTGATACTTCCTGCTTGAGTCAGATGTCTTTGACCTTCTGGTCTGGAGTCCAAACTAAACACAATGCCTCCAGAATATATTATCTCAGCTTAAAAGAGAGGCGATAGGAGTGTGTGTGTGTGTGTCTGTGTGACAGAGAGAGAGTTCTTAATTCTGGCATGCTTGTACAGTGCCTTGCGAAAGTATTCGGCCCCCTTGAACTTTGCGACCTTTTGCCACATTTCAGGCTTCAAACATAAAGATATAAAACTGTATTTTTTTGTGAAGAATCAACAACAAGTGGGACAAAATCATGAAGTGGAACGACATTTATTGGATATTTCAAACTTTTTTAACAAATCAAAAACTGAAAAATTGGGCGTGCAAAATTATTCAGCCCCTTTACTTTCAGTGCAGCAAACTCTCTCCAGAAGTTCAGTGAGGATCTCTGAATCATCCAATGTTGACCTAAATGACTAATGATGATAAATACAATCCACCTGTGTGTAATCAAGTCTCCGTATAAATGCACCTGCACTGTGATAGTCTCAGAGGTCCGTTAAAAGCGCAGAGAGCATCATGAAGAACAAGGAACACACCAGGCAGGTCCGAGATACTGTTGTGAAGAAGTTTAAAGCCGGATTTGGATACAAAAAGATTTCCCAAGCTTTAAACATCCCAAGGAGCACTGTGCAAGCGATAATATTGAAATGGAAGGAGTATCAGACCACTGCAAATCTACCAAGACCTGGCCGTCCCTCTAAACTTTCAGCTCATACAAGGAGAAGACTGATCAGAGATGCAGCCAAGAGGCCCATGATCACTCTGGATGAACTGCAGAGATCTACAGCTGAGGTGGGAGACTCTGTCCATAGGACAACAATCAGTTGTATATTGCACAAATCTGGCCTTTATGGAAGAGTGGCAAGAAGAAAGCCATTTCTTAAAGATATCCATAAAAAGTGTTGTTTAAAGTTTGCCACAAGCCACCTGGGAGACACACCAAACATGTGGAAGAAGGTGCTCTGGTCAGATGAAACCAAAATTGAACTTTTTGGCAACAATGCAAAACGTTATGTTTGGCGTAAAAGCAACACAGCTCATCACCCTGACCGCACCATCCCCACTGTCAAACATGGTGGTGGCAGCATCATGGTTTGGGCCGGCTTTTCTTCAGCAGGGACAGGGAAGATGGTTAAAATTGATGGGAACATGGATGGAGCCAAATACAGGACCATTCTGGCAGAAAACCTGATGGAGTCTGCAAAAGACCTGAGACTGGGACGGAGATTTGTCTTCCAACAAGACAATGATCCAAAACATAAAGCAAAATCTACAATGGAATGGTTCAAAAATAAACATATCCAGGTGTTAGAATGGCCAAGTCAAAGTCCAGACCTGAATCCAATCGAGAATCTGTGGAAAGAACTGAAAACTGCTGTTCACAAATGCTCTCCATCCAACCTCACTGAGCTCGAGCTGTTTTGCAAGGAGGAATGGGAAAAAATTTCAGTCTCTCGATGTGCAAAACTGATAGAGACATACCCCAAGCGACTTACAGCTGTAATCGCAGCAAAAGGTGGCGCTACAAAGTATTAACTTAAGGGGGCTGAATCATTTTGCACGCCCAATTTTTCAGTTTTTGATTTGTTAAAAAAGTTTGAAATATCCAATAAATGTCGTTCCACTTCATGATTGTGTCCCACTTGTTGTTGATTCTTCACAAAAAAATACAGTTTTATATCTTTATGTTTGAAGCCTGAAATGTGGCAAAAGGTCGCAAAGTTCAAGGGGGCCGAATACTTTCGCAAGGCACTGTAAATCTTCCACCTGTCTCTCAGGTCCTCATAAAATAACTTGCACACAGACTGACCAACAGTGCCCCCCCTCTCTCCCTATAGTGTAGACCCAGAGAATTATGACAGCAGCAGCAACAAGTAATATTGTATGGATTATTGACTTATTCAATTTGTTCCGTTTTTGGACAATTAACTTGTGTTTTTGGAATGTATCTTTATTTGTATGTATGCACACTGCAAGAAGCCACAAATGTTTCAAAAATCTTTTGCATTCAATGAAGTTTCTTCTGAAACTTGACCTTTCTTAGTTGTTCTCTCTCTTCTTCTCTTCTTCATTCATCATCCTGGGGCCTGAACGAGTGACCAGGGAATGACCCCCATCTTAAACAACCCCATTATAGTACACACACACACACACACACACACAATAGCATTCTGCTCCTATAGAATCGTTCTCCTTCTCCCGGAGTGTTAGATGAATATAAATATGTCGGTTTGACATCATTCATCTGACACATTTACCCCATACAGCCATAGGAGGCAGTGTTACCCTCTGTTGATACTGCTAGGTAGAGAGAGAGAGAGAGAGAGAGAGAGAGAGAGAAAACACTGTGGAAAGGGTCCTACATGGATCTACTTGGAAGCAAAAGGGTTCTACCTGGCACCAAAAAGGGGTTTTCAAAAGGTTCTCCTAGGGGGTTGTGGAAGAACCCTTTTAGGTTCTACACGAAACAAAAATATATACGCAACATGCAACAATTTCAAAGATTTTACTGAGTTACAGTTCATATAAGAAAATTAGTCAATTGAAATTAATTAATTATGTCCTTATCTATGGATTTCACATGACTGGGAATACAGATATGCATCTGTTGGTCACAGAAACCTTTACAAAAAGGTAGGGACTTGGATCAGAAAACCAGTCAGTATCTGGTGTGACCACCATTTGCCTCATTCAGCACGACACATCTCCTTCACATAGAGTTGATCAGCCAGTTGACATGGGTCCATGCATTATCATGGTGAACCATGAGGTTACGACGCCAAACTGCAAAGACCCTGGTGAGGACCGCGAGCAGATGAGCTTCCTGAGACGGTTCGTGACAGTTTGTGCAAATCTTCTTTGGTTGTGCCGACACACATTCTGCCAGTCACATTCTGTTTGGTCCCCAAAGCACACACATCCCTGGGTCAATCGTCTTTTCAGTTCACTGCAGCTAGCGACTGGAACGCGCTGCAACAAATACTCAAACTGGACAGTTTTATCTCAATCTCTTTATTGAAAGACTCAATCATGGACAGTCTTACTGACAGTTGTGGCTGCTTTGTGTGATGTATTGTTGTCTCTACCTTCTTGCCCTTTGTGCTGTTGTCTCTGCCCAATAATGTTTGTACCATGTTTTGTGCTGCTACCATGTTGTGTTGCTACCATGCTATGTTGTTGTCTTAGGTCTCACTTTATGTAGTGTTGTGTTGTCTCTCTTGTCGTGATGTGTGTTTTGTTCTGTATTTTTATTTAATTTATTGTTATTTTTATTTTTAATCCCAGCCCCCGTCTCCGCAGGAGGCCTTTTGCCTTTTGGTAGGCGTAATTGTAGATTATAATTGGTTCTTTACTGACTTGCCTATTTAAATAAAGGTTTAAAAAAAGAAAGAAAGAAAGAAAAACTCATCAGCTGTCTGGGTGGCTGGTCTCAGACGATCCCGCAGGTGAAGAAGCCGGATGTGGAGGTCCTGGGCTGGCGTGGTTACACGTGGTCTGCGGTTGTGAGGCAGATTGGACTTACTGCAAAATTCTCTAAAATGACATTGGAGGCAGCTTATGATAGAGAAAGTAATATTGAATACTCTGGCAACAGCTCTGGTGGACATTCCTGCAGTCAGTATGCCAATTACACACTCCTTCAAAACTTGAGACACCTGTGGCATTGTGTTGTGTGACAAATCTGCACATTTTAGAGTGGCCTTTTATTGTCCCAGGTGCGCCTCTGTAATGATCATGCTGTTTAATAAGTTTATTGATATGCCACACCTGTCAGGTGGAATATCTTGGCAAAGGAGAAATGCTCACTAACAGGGATGTAAACAAATTTGTGCACAAAATTTTATTTCAGCTCATGAAACATGGGACCAACACTTTACATGTTGCATTTATATTTTTGTTCAGTGTAGATAGAACCTTTTTTTCTAAGAATGTAGGGAGGCAAGAAGATCATCAAGGACCTCAGCCACCCGAGTCACGCCCTGTTCACCCTGCTACCATCTAGATGGCGGAGATTGAGAAACAGCTTCAATCTCCATCCCATCATACTGTTCTACACACTTTGTATGTATATACTGTACTCTAGTCAAGGCTCATCCTATATAACTGCTGCTGTACACAACTTTTCTATTCATATACTGTCCACACCATAAATATATACAGTGGGGCAAAAAAGTATTTAATCAGCCACCAATTGTGCAAGTTCTCCCACTTAAAAAGATGAGAGAGGCCTGTAATTTTCATCATGGGTACACTTCAACTATGACAGACAAAATGAGAAAAAAAATCCAGAAAATCACATTGTAGGATTTTTAATGAATTTATTTGCAAATTATGGTGGAAAATAAGTATTTGTTCAATAACAAAAGTTTATATCAATACTTTGTTATATACCCTTTTTTGGCAATGACAGAGGTCAAACGTTTTCTGTAAGTCTTCACAAGGTTTTCAAACACTGTTGCTGGTATTTTGGCCCATTCCTCCATGCAGATCTCCTATAGAGCAGTGATGTTTTGGGGCTGTTGCTGGGCAACACGGACTTTCAACTCCCTCCAAAGATTTTCTATGGGGCTGAGATCTGAAGACTGGCTAGGCCACTCCAGGATCTTGAAATGCTTCTTATGAAGCCACTCCTTCGTTGCCCGGGCGGTGTGTTTGGGATCATTGTCATGCTGAAAGACCCAGCCACGTTTCATCTTCAATGCCCTTGTTGATGGAAGGAGGTTTTCACTCAAAATCTCACGATACATGGCCCCATTCATTCTTTCCTTTACACGGATCAACTCAGCAGTCTTTGTCCTCCAAACACAACGAGTTGAGTTTTTACCAAAAATTTATATTTATATATTTATATTACTTCTGGATCATCCAAATGCTCTCTGGCAAACTTCAGACGGGCCTGGACATGTACTGGCTTAAGCAGGGGGACACGTCTGGCACTGCAGGATTTGAGTCCCTGGCGGCGTAGTGTGTTACTGATGGTAGGCTTTGTTACTTTGGTCCCAGCTCTCTGCCGGTCATTCACTAGGTCCCCCCGTGTGGTTCTGGGATTTTTGCTCACCGTTCTTGTGATCATTTTGACCCCACGGGGAGAGATCTTGCGTGAAGAAGAAGGATGAGTACAACCCCAAGAACACCATCCCAACCGTGAAGCATGGAGGTGGAAACATCATTCTTTGGGGATTCTTTTCTGCAAAGGGGACAGGACGACTGCACCGTATTGAGGTGTGGATGAATGGGGCCATGTATTGCGAGATCTTGGCCAACAACCTCCTTCCCTCAGTAAGAGCATTGAAGATGGGTCGTGGCTGAGTCTTCCAGCATGACAATGACCCGGAACACACAGCCAGGGCAACTAAGGAGTGGCTCCGTAAGAAGCATCTCAAGGTCCTGGAGTGGCCTAGCCAGTCTCCAGACCTGAACCCAATAGAAAATCTTTGGAGGGAGCTGAACGTCTGTATTGCCCAGCGACAGCCCCGAAACCTGAAGGATTTGGAGAAGGTCTGTATGGAGGAGTGGGCCAAAATCCCTGCTGCAGTGTATGCAAACCTGGTCAAGAACTACAGGAAACGTATGATCTCTGTAATTGCAAACAAAGGATTATGTTCCAAATATTAAGTTCTGCTTTTCTGATGTACCAAATACTTATATCATGCAATAAAATGCTAATTAATTACTTAAAAATCATACAATGTGATTTTCTGGATTTTTGTTTTAGATTCCGTCTCTCACAGTTGAAGTGTACCTATGATAAAAATGGCAGACCTCTACATGCTTTGTAAGTAGGAAAACCTGCAGAATCTGCAGTGTGTCAAATACTTGTTCTCCCAACTGTATATATATATGCTACCGTTCAAAAGTTTGGGGTCACTTAGAAAGAAATGTCCTTGTTTTTGAAAGAAAAGCTCATTTTTTGTCCATTAAAATAACATCAAATTGATCAGAAATACAGTGTAGACATTGTTAATGTTGTAAATGACTATTGTAGCTGGAAACAGCTGATAATCTACATATGCGTACAGAGGCCCATTATCAGCAACCATCACTCCTGTGTTGTGTTAGCTAATCCAAGTTTATAATTTTAATAAAAAGCTAACTGATCATTAGAAACCCCTTTTGCACTTAAATTAGCACAGCTGAAAACTTGTTCTGATTAAAGAAGCAATACAACTGGCCTTCTTTAGACTAGTTGAGAATCTGGAGCATCAGTATTTGTGGGTTCGATTACAGGCTCAAAATGGACAGAAACAAATAACTTTCTTCTGAAACTCTTCAGTTTATTCTTGTTCTGAGAAATGAAGGCTATTCCATGCGAAAATTTGCAAAGAAACAGAAAGAAACTGAAGATCTCATACAACGCTGTGTACTACTCCCTTCACAGCACAGCGCAAACTGGCTCTAACCAGAATAGGAAGAGGAGTGGGAGGCCCTGGTGCACAACTGAGCAAGAAGAGTGTCTGAGAAACAGACGCCTCACAAGTCCTCAACTGGCAGCTTCATTAAATAGTACCCGCAAAACACCAATCTCAACGTCAACAGTGAAGAGACGACTCCGGGATGCTGGCCTTCTAGGCAGAGTTCCTCTGTCCAGTGTCTGTGTTCTTTTGCCCATCTGAATCTTTTCTTTTTATTGGCCAGTCTCTGATAAGTAATTTACAACATTAACAGTGTCTACACTGTATTTCTGATCGATTTCATGTTATTCTAATGGACAAAAAATGTACTTTTCTTTTAAAAAATAAGGACATTTCTAAGCGACCCCAAACTTTTGAATTGTAGTGTATATATATATATATATATATATATATATATATATATATATATATATATATATATATATATATATTCTGACATTGCTCGTTCTGATATTGCTTGTTCTGATGTTTCTGGAGAACAAAAATATTTTTGTGTGTATTGTTATTGTACTGCTAGATATTGCTGCACGGTTGTAGCTAGAAAAATAAGCTTTTCACCGCACCTCCGATTACATCTGCAAATTTGTGTACTGGACCAAAAACTTTGAAAGAATGCATGTGATTCTACTATCGTCCTCTTCATCAACTCAGATGGTATCGCGTGATTTTGACAGGGTCTATTGAGCACAAATGGCTACACCCACAACAGCATCAGCCTGATTCCATAAACACAAAAGAGAGACTGTGATATCATCAATAAGAATCCAAGACAGATGATTGCCAGACTACTAACAAAGCTTGGAGGAAATACAGATACAAGTGATAGGAGCAAATTTAAATAAAATGGCGTTGATTCATTTTCAACATCAACTGTTCAGAGGAGACTGCGTGAATCAGGCCTTCATGGTCGAATTGCTGTGAAGAAACCACTACTAAAGGACACCAATAAGAATAAGTGTCTTGCTTGGGCCAAGAAACACAAGCAATGGACATTAGACCAGTGGAAATCTGTCCTTTGTTCTGATGAGTCCAAATTTGAGATTTTTGGTTCCAACCGCTGTGTCTTTGTGAGACGCAGTGTAGATGAACGGATGATCTCCACATGTGTGGTTCCTACCGTGAAGCATGGAAGAGGTGTGATGGTATGGGGGAGCTTTGCTGGTGACTCTGACTGTGATTTATTTATAATTAAAGGCACATTTAACCAGCATGGCTACCATAGCATGCTGTAGCGATACGCCATCCCATCTGGTTTGTGCTTAGTGGAATTATCATTTGTTTTTCAACGGAATAATGACCCAAAACACACCTCCAGGTTGTGTAAGGGCTATTTGACTAAGGAGAGTGATGGAGTGCTGCATCAGATGACCCGGCTCCACCCGACCTCAAACCAATTGAGATGTTTTGGGATGAGTTGGAACGCAGAGTGAAGGAAAAGTAGCCAACAAGTGCTCAGCATATGTGGGAACTCCTTCAAGACTGTTGGAAAAGCATTCCAGGTGAAGCTGGTTGAGAGAATGCCAAGAGTGTGCAAAGCAGTCATCAAGGCAAAGGGTGTTTACTTTGATGAATCTAAAATCTAAAATATTTTGATTTGTTTAACACTTTTGTAGTTACTACATGATTCCATATGTGTTATTTCATAGTTTTGATGTCTTCACTATTATTCTACAATGTAGAAAATAGTACAAATAGTGAAAAACCCTTGAATAAGTAGGTGTGTCCAAACTTTTGACTGGTACTGTATGTTCAGAATAGTGCAGTCTGTGTACACTCAATCATCTCCATAATCTTCCAGGTCCTACGTGGAGTTTCTTGGGCCACTTATTCTACATCTGTTACTGCAGTGCCTGGGTTGACCTGAGGGAGGTGGTAGTGGTTTCATGCTAGGCTGCTCCCTCCATGTGCTCCCTGCTCCAATCTGTGTTCCGTATGTCACCAATCCCATTAGCTTAGCATTACGTTAGCATTACAGCTGGCAGGCATCAGCAATTCCTATGGGAATCTCAGCTCCCCATTGGTTCATACAGGGGATCATAGGACTAGGGGTATTCTCGCTGTCTCTTTGCTCTATCATTCCTTGTCTGTCCTTCTCCCCCTACGTGATTTCCCTTATGCTGTCTCTCTTTCTGATGCTTTCGGTCTGTTACCAATCCATGTTTCTCTCCTTTCCACAACCCTATCCTTTGTTACCTTGTCACCATCTTACTGTTCTGCCCCCAGTAAATATATCTCCTATCTCTCCCTGCATACATTTCTTCTCCCTTCCTCTTTTTATCTTTCTTTCTTTTCCTCTCTCTCTCTCTCTCTCTCTCTCTCTTTTCTCTCTCTCTCTCTCTCTCTCTCTCTCTCTCTCTCTCTCTCTCTCTCTTCTCTCTCTCTCTCTCTGCCATGCTCTCTCTCTCTATCTCTCTCCCCCTGTCTCTCTCTCTCTCTCTCTCTCTCTCTCTCAGGTCAGAATGTCTACCACGGTGAGTGTTTGAGGAATTCAAGGAAACAGCACCTCAAGTCTCTAAAACACATACCTAGAACTTTCTCTGTTAGGACATTTACCACTCAAGTATGTGTACAGTGTATGTACACATCCTGCAGACCCTCACACAATAATAACCTGTGTGAGGGTCTGCAGGATGTAGGATACTGTCTTTTTCATACTCGGTAGAAAGCGTTATATTTAGTATAAGTTCGTGTTGACGTTTACCGTTTTATAACTCGTCTTTGTACTCAGGGAGAGCCAATCAGAAAGCTTGGTCTGGAAGAACAGGAAACCAATCAGCGGCCTCATCTAGAGGTCGTTCCATGACAAAGTGAGCGGGTTTGGTTACCAGGGAAACAGGCAGTTTTCCATGGTGATGTTAGAACATGTTGGAAGGGCATGGCTGCTTTGTTGCCAAGGTGATGAAGGATTCTCACCATGTATATTTAAATCACTAGTGTTTTGCTGTATAAGGCAACAGAGGAGGAGAGCTATATCTAGCAATAATGCTAAACTAAATGGGTCCAGGGACAATCATTGGTCTAATCGTACGCCATCCTCATATTAGCTCCCCTTTCCCGGTGTAGTTGGACAGCAGCTGAGAACACAGATAGCTAACAGAAACCAAAAAATAGAAGACACACATAGGTGCCTTGGCAAGAGGGGAAACACACACACACACAGACACACACAGACACACACACACACAAACACACACACAAACCACTCATATACACACGCACACACACACACACACACAGACACACTAACCATAAACACACACCACACACACACACACACACCACACACACTATCCTTTTTGTTTGTCTGTTTCTCGTGTCTCAGCACCCACCCACCACTGTTTGGCTTAGTGCAGCAAAAATGGCTGATTGCCATAGCAACCATGTGTGCCATTCTGCTCCAGCTGTGATGTATGTGGTGATACGTTTGACCCCCTGGTGAACTCTGGAAGGCAGGATCCCTGTAGAGTCCAAATAGACTCCTCTGAAAGGGTCCATGGGTCTATCCTAGGTCTATCGTGGGTCTCTCATGGCGCTATGTGGAGAGGTCACTGATACCATGGCAACAAAATCTTAACACAACTATTGACTGTGGCAACCATGAATTCCATGATAACAAAATCTCTACAAAATCACACCAACCTGCTACTATGGCAACATAATCTACAGTACTGATATACTGCAACAAAGAAATGGAAATTGAATATTGCCTTGGACCTAAAAGCAAACATTTTGAGTGAAATGATCACATTTTCAAATATTGCCATTCTTATAATTTCATATTTATAACCAGATTTGTTCCATTGACATTAAATCTAATTTTCCAAAGAAAATTGCAGAATGGGCAGCGAAGTCAAACATTTCACAAATAATTACAATCAATCACATATCAAATGACCGAAATATAGCCTGTTTGTTTCTATTTAGTTGTAAAAGTGATCCAAGGACAACAGACTTTTCAACACTTGCAGAGGACATCAAGGTGACCTTCCTTACCCTGCTATAAATATAAATAGTTCACTATTACACAACAACAGGAGTACTATTATCATGTATCTTTTCTGTTCCAGTTCCATTTACGCTCCAAACAGTGTGCTTCCTTTGTTTGTGTTTTTGTGTGGCTCTATCTCGTCACACTGTGAAAATAAACGGGGAGGAGAGTTGCGACAGGAAAGTTTTGACCTCCAAGTAGAATTTGCCTTTAGGCACAGATCTGAGATCAGCTTCCTTTAACTAAATCTCATAACCATTGAAACTAAAATAGCAAACTGACCTTAGATCAGTGTCTAGGGACAACTTCACCCCTCTCTGGATTTTGGCTGGTTGTGGTTAGTTGTGGCTGGTTGTGGCTAGTTGTGGCTGATTGTGGCTAGTTGTGGCTGGTGGTGGCTTGTTGTGGCTGGTGGTGGCTTGTTGTGGCTTGTTGTGGCTAGTTGTGGCTGGTGGTGGCTTGTTGTGGCTTGTTGTGGCTAGTTGTGGCTGGTTGTGGCTTGTTGTGGCTTGTTGTGGCTGGTTTTGGCTGGTGGTGGCTTGTTGTGGCTAGTTGTGGCTGGTGGTGGCTTGTTGTGGCTTGTTGTGGCTGGTTGTGGCTGGCTGTGGCTTGTTGTGGCTGGTTGTGGCTTGTTGTGGCTGGTTTTGGCTGGTGGTGGCTTGTTGTGGCTAGTTGTGGCTGGTGGTGGCTTGTTGTGGCTTGTTGTGGCTGGTTGTGGCTGGTTGTGGCTTGTTGTGGCTGGTTGTGGCTTGTTGTGGCTGGTTGTGGCTTGCTGTGGCTGGTTTTGGCTGATGGAAGTGAATCTCTGTTTATTTGGCCCTTACCTGTTTGGATCCCAGCTCTGTCGCCTTTTAGTCATTTCCACAGGCAGCAGACCAATACACTTCTCCTTGTCTTTGTTTCTTGGCATCTTCACTGACATTTACAGACAATATACACACTTGGAGAGGTCAAATACAACCATTTAAAAACAACCCATGTAGGGGCGTGAGCACGTACATGCACACACACATGCACATGTACAGTACCAGTCAAAAGTTTGGACACACCTACTCACTGCAGAGTATTTATTTATTTGACTATTTTCTACATTGTAGAATAATAGTGAAGACATCACAACTATGGAATAAATCATATGAAATCAGGTAGTAACTACAAAAGTGTTAAACAAATCAAAATATATTTTATATTTGAGATTCTTCAAAGATGCCACCCTTTGCCTTGACATTCTCTCTTGGTATTCTCTCAACCAGCTTCATGAGGAATGCTTTTCCAAAAGTCTTGACGGTGTTCCCACATATGCTGAGCACTTGTTGGCTACTTTTCCTTCACTCTGAGGTCCAACTCATCCCAAACCATCTGGGTTGAGGTCGGGTGATTGTGGAGGACAGGTCATATGATGCAGCACTCCATCACTCTCCTTAGTCAAATAGCCCTTACACAGCCTGGAGGTGTGTTTTGGGTCATTGTCCTGTTGAAAAACAAAGATGGGATGGTGTATCACTGCAGAATGCTGTGGTAGCCATGCTGTTTAAGTGTGCCTTGAATTCTAAATATATCACAGACAGTGTCACCAGCAAAGCACCCCCACACCATCACACCTCCTCTTCCATGCTTCACGGTGGGAACCACACATGCGGAGATCATCCATTCACCTACCATGCGTCTCAACAAGACACGACAGTTGGAACCAAAAATAAAACATTTCGACTCATCAGGCAAAAGGACAGATTTTCACTGGTCTAATGTCATTTGCTTGTGTTTCTTGGCCCAAGCAAGTCTCTTCTTATTTTTGGTGTCCTTTAGTAGTGGTTTCTTTGCAGCAATTTGACCATGAAGGCCTGATTCACGCAGTCTCCTCTGAACAGTTGATGGTGAGATGTGTCTGTTACTTTAACTCTGTTAAGCATTTATTTGGGCAAATTCAGAGACTATTAACTCTCATGAACTTATCCTCTTCAGCAGAGGTAACTCTGGGTCTTCCATTCCTGTGGCGGTCCTCATGAGAGTCAGTTTCATTATAGCGCTTGATGGTTTTTGCGACTGCACTTGAAGAAACTTTAAAAGTTCTAGAAATGTTCCGGATTGACTGACATTCATGTCTTAAAGTAATGATGGACTGTCGTTTCTCTTTGCTTATTTGAGCTGTTCTTGCTATAATATGGACTTGGTATTTTACAAAATAGGGCCATCTTCTGTATACCACCCCTAACTTGTCACAACAGAACTGATTGGCTCAAATGCATTAAGAAGGATAGAAATTCCACAAATTAACTTTTAACAAGGCGCACCTGTTAATTGAAATGCATTCCAGGTGACTACCTCATGAAGCTGGGTGAGAGAATGCCAGGAGTGTGCAAAGCTGTCATCAAGGCAAAGGTTGGCTACTTTGAAGATTATCAAATGTATATTTTGATTTGTTTAACACTTTTTTATTTACTACATGATTCCATATGTGTTATTTCATAGTGTTGATGTCTTCACTACTATTCAACAATGTAGAAAATAGTAAAAAAATAATGACAAATCCTACATTAGTAGGT
Organism: Oncorhynchus tshawytscha; assembly: GCF_018296145.1. NCBI lineage: Eukaryota > Metazoa > Chordata > Actinopteri > Salmoniformes > Salmonidae > Oncorhynchus > Oncorhynchus tshawytscha. Next base: position 18,153,159 of record NC_056441.1, on the reverse strand, counting down.
GTGTCCAAACAATTGACTGGTACTGTACATGTACATACACCTACACAACCCACAAGTTTCTCCTCGTCTGGCATTTTTGCCAGGATAAGTTCTGAGACACTTGTATGATCTCACCACTAAGAATGCTGCAGCACTGCACAATTACTGAGCTCCCTCTCCCTGTCTTACTCACAGTCGGATGATCTGATGATGGTTAAGAACTGACATGCAATCAAGTAATACACAATCTAGTCTGTATATAATTCAGTTATCCTTTATTTGCCTCCAGGTATAGCCATAACATAGAAGGTAGAATATTAATGAATAAACAATATTTTATAACATTTTATAAAAGATTACCATACAGTTCATCATAAATATATTGACATCTTTCATTACATTATTGTACATATTGCAGTACACCCAAAGGAACCAGGCAGTATAATTCAAACAGCTTCCCCATCAACATCAACAGTGAGTGAGGCTAACATGACTTCCCTCTGCACACTAGTTCTACAGGGGAGAAAAAATGAGAAGACAGACAAAAGAAAAAGAAAAGAAAAAGTAAGGCATGATCCAGTTCCCTCTGTCAGAGATGTTTATCCAGGTTACACTCTGGAGGCCTCCATCTTCTCAGAAACACTCTGACCCTTGACTTCAGGCTGTGAACCTATCTCATTCTGCAGACGAGAGAGGAAGAGAGAGGGGGGTAGAGAGACAGAAATTCACATAAGACACAGTATGGTGGCGCTCTATACCTTAATGAAAAGGGACGTACGTGTTAGCTATAGACTAAAAACAGAAAAACTCAATGTGAATGTGTAGTTATTATTATTAGTCCCCCTCCTCCCCTCTCCCCCTCCTCCCCTCTCCCCCTTCCTCCCCCTCCTCCCCTCTCCCCTTCCTCCCCTCCTCCCCTCCCCCCTCCTCCCCTTCCTCCCCCCTCCTCCCCTCTCCCCCTTTCTCCCCTCTCCACTCCTCCCCTTCCTCCCCCTCTCCTTCCTCCCCTTCCTCCCCCTCCTCCCCCTCCCCTCCTCCCCCTCCTCCTCCCCCCCCTTCTCCCCTCCACCTCCTCCCCTTCCTCCCCTCTTCCCCTTTCTCCCCTCCCCTCTCCTCCCCTTCCTCCCCCTCTCCCCCTCCTCCCCTTCCTCCCCTCTCCCCCTCCCCCCTTCCTCCCCCTCCTCCTCCCCTCCCTCCCCTTCCCCCCCCTCCCCCCTATCCACTCCTCCCCCTCCTCCCCTCTCCCCTTCCTCCCCTTCTCCCCTCTCCCCTCTCCACTCCTCCCCTTCCTCCACCTCCTCCCCTCTCCCCCTCTCTCCACTCCCTCCTCCCCTCTCCCCCTCCCCTCTCCCCCTCCTCCCCTCTCCACTCCACTCCACTCCCTCATCTCCCCTCCCCCTCCTCCCCCTCCTCCCCTCTCCACTCCCTCCTCCCTGTCCTGCCAGTGATGTTGAGTGGTTGACCTTTCTCTCAGCTAATCCACACCAAAAGGCCTAATTACTGTTGCCACTCCACGAGCCTCAGGCCCAATAATCAATGCAGCCAATCGGCCCAAGGATCATCCGGTCACACACCACTGTGTCGCCATGTGTGTGTGTGTGTGTTTATGTGCATGCATGTGTGTGTGTGTGTGTGTGTGTGTGTGTGTGTGTGTGTGTGTGTGTGTGTGTGTGTGTGTGTGTGTGTGTGTGTGTGTGTGTGTGTGTGTGTGTGTGTGTGTGTGTGTGTGTGTGAGACAGAGAGAGAGGGAGAGAGAGAGAGAGAGAGAGCGAGAGCGAAAGAGAAAGAGAGTGTGTGTATATGTTTGAGTATGTGTGTGTTAAACTAGCACACAAATGAGACAAAATGAGATGACAGAGAAAGAAAGCGATAGAGAATGGAGAGAATGAAGGTAGTCAAGAGATCGAGCCCCCCCACTCCACCCCACCACACACACACTCCCTATCTCCCTGTTGTGAATGTGACACTAGATGACCTTAGTGAGTTGCTGTTTTATGAACAAGCTCTGATTAGAATAGTTTCCCTTGAACCTTTATGGGACTGACGTGCCTCGGGAACAACCATTGGTTTATGCAACAAGATCAACATATTCTGTTGTTAAAGTGAAACAGTGGTGGCATCTCTCTCTTAGAACTCCCTGTATGTCTTCTGAAGACGGTGCATTCTGGAACTGGAACTTTTGGTAGCAGTGGGTTAGTATTTGTGGGCTTGGTTTGAAGCACTCCTACTCCTCTAAAATCAGTCTGGGGTATAGCTACTACAACACAACAAAAGATACACTCACACGCAAAGCACAGAATGTGATCAGAAATGGTGAGCAACGCAAGTTTATTTTTAGATGTAGCTGCGGGAACAAAGATGTCTGGGAAAAATTCTGGGAACTCTTTCTCCCCTATCTCTCTCTCTCTCTCTCACTCTCTCTCTCTCTCTCTCTCTGTCTCTCTCTCCAGCCCTCTGGCTGACAGGCTTTAAATATAGAGGACTTGTTCAGTTAAAAGCACAACAGAACAAACTACTGTCAGCCCTATCACTTGAGGCGTACACCTGACTCTGTAGGTATGGGCAGCGAGTGTGTGTTCACAGTTTCCCCAGGCAATCCAACCAGTCAACAGGTGGTGAAAATAAACATGCATCCCAAATGATACCTTATTTAGTGCACAACGTTTGACCAGAGCCCTGTCAAAATGAGGGCACTATATAGGGAATAGTGTGCTATTTGAGACAACCTAAGACTATGACAGACTTCAAACCTATGCCTCTTATGTACTAGAACAAGCATAACAGTCTGTACACTGAATGTCCCATCTGAATACAGTCAGAGGTAGCCTATGATGTTAGTACATTATGACGTGGTAATAGCCAAGCTATTGACACAGAGCATTATGACACATTATGACAAGGTTATGACATCGTCATGAACGGTCAACCTAAAAGCAAGTCACGACATCATCAACCCTGGTCAAAACATCCTGACATGTGGTCAACATCTTAAGTTTTTTGACCTGGTCAGCCAAATTCAACGGTCGATCTTTTGATAAGAGTCCACCACATTTTAATATGACAAGATATTAACCATGCTAACCTATCCATACTTGATTTTGGAGGTTCCCATTGCTTGGAAGGCAGTTAAGGTTCGTCCTTTATTTAAAGGGGGAGATCAAGCTGATCCTAACTGTTAAAGGCCTATTACTATTTTGCCCTGTTTATCAAAAGTGTTGGAAAACTTGTCAATAATCAACTGACTGGCTTTCAGGATGTCTATAGTATTCTCTCTGGTATGCAATCTGGTTTCCACTCAGGTTATGGATGTGTCACTGCAACCTTAAAGGTCCTCAATGACATCACCATTGCCCTTGATTCTAAGCAATGTTGTGCTGCTCTTTTTATTGACTTGGCCAGCGCTTTTGCTACGGTAGACCATTCCGTTCTTGTGGGTCGGCTAAGGAGTATCGGTGTCTCTGAGGGGTCATTGTCCTGGTTTGCTAACTACCTTTCTCAAAGATTGCAGTGTATAAAGTCAGAAAATCTGTTGTCTCAGCCACTGTCTGTCACCAAGAGAGTACCCCAAGGCTCAATCCTAGGCCCCACGCTCTTCTCAATTTACATCAACAACATAGCTCAGACAGAAGGAAGTTCTCTCATCCATTTATATGCAGATTATAGTCTTATACTCAGCTGGCCCCTCCCCAGATTTTGTGTTAAATGCTCTCCAGCAAAGCTTTCTTAGTGTCCAACAAGCTTTCTCTACCCTTAACCTTGTTCTGAACACCTCCAAAACAAAGGTCATGTGGTTTGGTAAGAAGAATGCCCCTCTTCTCACAGGTGTTATTACTACCTCTGAGGGGTTAGAGCTTGAGGTAGTCACCTCATATGTTCTTCTCTCAGCACATATAAAAGCTGCAGGCTAAAGCTAAATGTAGACTATCGTAATCGCTCCTCTTTCACCCCAGCTGCCAAACTAACCCTGATTCAGATGACCATCCTACCCATGCTAGATTACGGAGACGTCATTTATAGATAGGCAGGTAAGGGTGCTCTCGAGCGACTAGATGTTCTTTACCATTTGGCCATCAGATTTGCCACCAATGTTCTTTATAGGACACATCACTGCACTCTATACTTCTCTGTAAACTGGTCATCGCTGTATACCCGTCGCAAGACCCACTGGTTGATGCTTATTTATAAAACCCTCTTAGGCCTCACTCACCCCTATCTGAGATATCTACTGCAGCCCTCATTCTCCACATACAACACACATTCTGCCAGTCACATTCTGTTAAAGGTCCCCAAAGCACACACATCCCTGAGTCGCTCGTCTTTTCAGTGCGCTGCAGCTAATGACTGGAACGACCTGCAACAAACACTCAAACTGGACAGTTTTATCTCAATCTCTTCATTCAAAGACTCAATCATGGACACTCGTACTGACAGTTGTGGTTGCTTTACATGATGTATTGTTGTCTCTACCTTCTTGCCCTTTGTGCTGTTGTCTGTGCCCAATGATGTTTGTACCATGTTTAGTGATGCTACCATGTTGTGTTGCTACCATGGTTGCTCTATCAATAAGGAGCCCTATGACATAGTCAAACATGCTCACAAAGTACTACGACTGGCCTGGTCAACTCTGTCAACCTAAGAGCATTATAACACAGTCTAACTCAAACAACTTTCAGATATCACCCAACCACAACCACGCCTTTTGATGTGTGTGTGTGTGTGTGTGTGTGTGTGTGTGTGTGTGTGTGTGTGTGTGTGTGTGTGTGTGTGTGTGTGTGTGTGTGTGTGTGTGTGTGTGTGTGTGTGTGTGTGTGCGTCAATGCATGCACGTGGGTGTGTGTGAGACAGAGAGAAATGGAGAGGGAGAGCGTGTGTGCATGTTTGAGTATGTGTGTGGGTGTGTGTTTTCTGTATGCGTGAGTGTGTGTATATGTGTGTGTACGTGAGTATGTTGAGGTATGTATCCGGTGTGCGTGTAAGTGTAGAGGGAAGCAGACAAACAGTGTGTGAATGCAGACTGAAGGCATGAGACCCCAGAGAGCTGCCCCAGTCAGCCAGCCTGCTGAGTGAAACACTGTAGTCATGTTTAGATTGGGGATGCTGGGGAGGAGATGAAGATGAGAGAGAGTGAGGAAACGGACAGTGTAAGGTAAGAGGGGGAGGGGAGAGGGGGAGGAAGAGTCAGGGGGCGGGGGGCGGGGGAGCAGATAAGGGAAAGAAAGAAGAGGAAATTAGGGGTTCAAGAGGTGTAGACAAGAGCCAGGCAGAGGGTGGACAGGTTGAGGTAGAGGCAGAGCGGGAAGGTGAGAGGGGCAGATGAAGGTTCCAAGTAGGGTAGAGGAGAGGGGGCTCCAAGTAGGGTGGAGGAGAGGGGCTCCAAAGTAGGGTTGAGGAGAGGGGGCTCCCAGTAGGGTAGAGGAGAGGGGGCTTGAAGTAGGGTAGAGGAGAGGGGGCTCGAAGTAGGGTAGAGGAGAGGGGGGCTCGAAGTAGGGTAGAGGAGAGGGGGGCTCCCAGTAGGGTAGAGGAGAGGGGGGCTCCAAGTAGGGTTGAGGAGAGGGGGCTCCAAGTAGGGTTGAGGAGAGGGGGGCTCGAAGTAGGGTAGAGGAGAGGGGGGCTCCAAGTAGGGTTGAGGAGAGGGGGCTCCCAGTAGGGTAGAGGAGAGTGGGGGCTCGAAGTAGGGTAGAGGAGAGTGGGGGCTCGAAGTAGGGTAGAGGAGAGTGGGGGCTCGAAGTAGGGTAGAGGAGAGTGGGGGCTCGAAGTAGGGTAGAGGAGAGTGGGGGCTCGAAGTAGGGTTGAGGAGAGGGGGCTCCCAGTAGGGTAGAGGAGAGGGGGCTCCAAGTAGGGTTGAGGAGAGGGGGCTCCCAGTAGGGTAGAGGAGAGTGGGGGCTCCAAGTAGGGTAGAGGAGAGTGGGGGCTCGAAGTAGGGTTGAGGAGAGGGGGCTCCAAGTAGGGTTGAGGAGAGTGGGGGCTCGAAGTAGGGTAGAGGAGAGTGGGGGCTCGAAGTAGGGTTGAGGAGAGGGGGGCTCCCAGTAGGGTGGAGGAGAGGGGGCTCCAAGTAGGGTTGAGGAGAGGGGGCTCCCAGTAGGGTGGAGAGGAGGGGGGCTCCAAGTAGGGTTGAGGAGAGGGGGCTCCCAAGTAGGGTGGAGGAGAGGGGGAGCTCCAAGTAGGGTGGAGGAGGGGGGTTCCAAGTAGGGTGGAGGAGAGGGGGAGCTCCAAGTAGGGTTGAGGAGGGGGTTCCAAGTAGGGTTGGCTCCCAGTAGTGTAGAGGAGAGGGGGGCTCCAAGTAGGGTGGAGGAGAGGGGGGGCTCCAAGTAGGGTTGATGAAAGGGAGGCAGAGAGGGGGTGGACCAGAGGGGTGCAGGGGAGACAGATAAAGGTTCCAAGTGGGGTAGAGGAGGAGAGGTCTCGTCACTCAGCTGTGTTTCAGTGACACCTGAACCTCCACTGACCAGGGCTGACCGTGTCGTGACTGGCTCCCAAAGCAGGAGAAACAAAAGGGGGGCCTGACCTTTGACACTGGACCACTCATCACAACCTCCATATACCCCCTGCTCCCCTTTTCCCCTGGTTGCTCTCTCTCGGTTGCTGTCTCTCTCTTTCTCTTTCTCTCTCTCTTCACCTGCCATATTCCCTATTGTGGTTCACGGTTTAAACTGCGTCATTTCACACAGAACAGACAGGGCAGTAGAAGATTTTGTGTACTCTGCATAGTAGGGGTAAACCATCAGAATATTCCATGGTAAGTAGGGGTAAAGATGAAGTAATGCAGAAAGGATACAAAAGACATCATAGCTAGGACACAAACGGGCACGTATAGAAATCCACAGAGAGACATATCCTTGCTAATGTGTGTGTCTCCTGAGAACTAGGCTTAATCCCAGGTTTACACTGATAGAACAACAGGGCTAACATGGTGTGTCTCCTGAGAGCTAGGCTTAATCCCAGGTTTACACTGATAGAACAATAGGGTGTGTCTCCTGAGAGCTAGGCTTAATCCCAGGTTTACACTGATAGGACAGCAGGGCTAACATGGTATGTCTCCTGAGAGCTAGGCTTAATCCCAGGTTTACACTGATAGGACAACAGGGCTAACATGGTGTGTCTCCTGAGAGCTAGGCTTAATCCCAGGTTTACACTGATAGGACAACAGGGCTAACATGGTGTGTCTCCTGAGAGCTAGGCTTAATCCAGATTTACACTGATGGGACAACAGGGCTAACATGGTGTGTCTCCTGAGAGCTAGGCTTAATCCCAGGTTTACATTGATAGGACAACAGGGCTAACATGGTGTGTCTCCTGAGAGCTAGGCTTAATCCCAGGTTTACACTGATAGGACAACAGGGCTAACATGGTGTGTCTCCTGAGAGCTAGGCTTAATCCCAGGTTTACACTGATGGGACAACAGGGTGTGTCTCCTGAGAGCTAGGCTTAATCCAGATTTACACTGATGGGACAACAGGGCTATTATGGTGTGTCTCCTGAGAGCTAGGCTTAATCCCAGGTTTACATTGATAGGACAACAGGGCTAACATGGTGTGTCTCCTGAGAGCTAGGCTTAATCCCAGGTTTACACTGATAGGACAACAGGTCTAACATGGTGTGTCTCCTGAGAGCTAGGCTTAATCCCAGGTTTACACTGATGGGACAACAGGGTGTGTCTCCTGAGAGCTAGGCTTAATCCAGATTTACACTGATGGGACAACAGGGCTAACATGGTGTGTCTCCTGAGAGCTAGGCTTAATCCCAGGTTTACACTGATAGGACAACAGGTCTAACATGGTGTGTCTCCTGAGAGCTAGGCTTAATCCCAGGTTTACATTGATAGGACAACAGGGCTAACATGGTGTGTCTCCTGAGAGCTAGGCTTAATCCCAGGTTTACACTGATAGGACAACAGGGATAATATGGTGTGTCTCCTGAGAGCTAGGCTTAATCCCAGGTTTACATTGATAGGACAACAGGGCTAACATGGTGTGTCTCCTGAGAGCTAGGCTTAATCCCAGGTTTACACTGATAGGACAACAGGGTGGTGTCTCCTGAGAGCTAGGCTTAATCCCAGGTTTACACTGATAGGACAACAGGGCTAACATGGTGTGTCTCCTGAGAGCTAGGCTTAATCCCAGGTTTACACTGATGGGACAACAGGGTGTGTCTCCTGAGAGCTGGCTTAATCCCAGGTTTACACTGATAGGACAACAGGGCTAACATGGTGTGTTTCCTGAGAGCTAGGCTTAATCCCAGGTTTACACTGATGGACAACAGGGCTAACATGGTGTGTCTCCTGAGAGCTAGGCTTAATCCCAGGTTTACACTGATGGGACAACAGGGTGTGTGTCTCTGAGAGCTAGGCTTAATCCAGATTTACACTGATGGGACAACAGGGCTAACATGGTGTGTCTCCTGAGAGCTAGGCTTAATCCCAGGTTTACATTGATAGGACAACAGGGCTAACATGGTGTGTCTCCTGAGAGCTAGGCTTAATCCCAGGTTTACACTGATAGGACAACAGGGCTAACATGGTGTGTCTCCTGAGAGCTAGGCTTAATCCCAGGTTTACACTGATAGGACAACAGGGCTAACATGGTGTGTCTCCTGAGAGCTAGGCTTAATCCCAGGTTTACATTGATAGGACAACAGGGCTAACATGGTGTGTCTCCTGAGAGCTAGGCTTAATCCCAGGTTTACATTGACAGGACAACAGGGCTAACATGGTGTGTCTCCTGAGAGCTAGGCTTAATCCCAGGTTTACATTGATAGGACAACAGCGAGCTAATCTTTCTAACAGGGTGTTTATCTACAACCAGGACACCTGAATCCCAAACACACACACTATTGACCCAGAGAGCGAGAGAGAGAGAGAGAGAGAGAGACAGCGAGAGAGAGACAGCGAGAGAGAGAGGAGGGGGATCAGTCCAGAGAGATAGACAGGCTATGCTGTCAGGTATGCAGATGAGTGTGTAATCACATCAATGCAGGAGTGGACACAAGCGGTCCCACAGGACCATGTGACTATGGAGACAGCACACACACAGATTGAGTCGAAAAGCTAACCTGTCAACCGAAGGTCAACATCTAGACTCCCTCTCATCCTGACCTCTCCTACACAGACACTCAGTAAGGTACATGTCACGGCCTGACATTAGTTATCTATGTTATCTTTATTATTTTGGTTAGGTCAAGGTGTGACGAGGGTGGGTATGTGTGTTTTGCACCTGTCTAGGGTTTTTGTATATCTATGGGGTTTTAGTATGTCTAGGTATATGTAGGTCTATGGTGGCCTGAATTGGTTCCCAATCAGAGGTAGCTGTTTATCGTTGTCTCTGATTGGGGATCCTATTTAGGTTGCCATTTTCCATTTTGGTTTTGTGGGTTATTATTCTATGTTTAGTTGCCTGTTCGAACTAGTCATATTGCTTCAAGGTTCGTTCTGTTATTTTGTATAGTTTTGTTCAGTGTTGCATTCGTTTAATAAATTAGAATGTACGCGCCTTGGTCTCCTCCTTATGACGACCGTGACAGTACAGAAGTCCAGAGAGGACATATGAATACATTAATACAAATTCAGAGATCACAACTTCTTTATCTCATGATCACTACAAAAAAAATGTTGTTTTTTCTTGATCACAAGATAGCTATAAAATGATCACAACATAAAAAAGTAGTTTTGTCGAGATCACAAGATAATCAGAAGCACCATGCACCATCCATTCATTTGTTCAGTTGCACCATGCACAATAACCACCTCATCAAGGAGCCCTGTGTCTGCCGCTGCATTGATCTGATGCACTTGTGGGGCATTTAAGCCCTGAACGATGCCTGGCAGGCAGCCCTGTCTCCCATGATTTGGTGCGGCAGGTAGCCTGGTGGTTAGAGTGTTGGGCCAGTAACTGAAAGGTTGCTAGAAAAAATCCCTGAGCTGACAAGGTAAAAATGGGTTGTTCTGCCCCTGAACAAGGCAGTTAACCCACTGTTCCTAGGCCGTCATTGTAAATAAGAATTTGTTCTTAACTGACTTGCCTAGTTAAATTTACAGTTTAGCAAAATGGGACACACCTGGGCCCGGGTGTGTCCCGGGATAAATACACCTCTCCCCCATTCATTGAGGAGACTCTCTCCATGCAGACACACTGTTGGATTCTGGTTGTGGCATTTTTGTGGCTGTTTTGTTTGTTTGCGTTGGCACCTTTCAACACCCCTCACTATCACATCAATGCACGCAACCACTCACTTACACTGCTGACTACATACACTATTGTTAATTGTATATAGTTCAGTTAATACATATATTTGAGTTATTCCTTGATCTCTACGCTGTCTCCCTTTTCGTTACGGGCTACGCGCCGGTTTGTGACTCTGATCAGATTCCATTTCAGCCTCAGGCTGACAAGTCAGGACGCTGCCTTGTAGGCTGTTTCATGGGGAAAGCTACTTGGAGGCAGATTAGCTGTCAGTGCCCAACAAACTCTTAGCTCAAGGTAAGGGACATTTAGCTTGCTAACATTCTAACTTAGAAAATGACAATGAGCTCCAAACACAAATGTTAGCATAAAATGTACCATCCCTTAGTTTAACAATCCATAAAAACGTATGCGCTGATCCACCGTGGGCTCTGCCACCTCAGCCATACTGTCAACCTATCATCAATATGTCCAATCCTATTTATAGAGTTTATCTCGTGATCTCGACAAAACAAATGTTGTTGTGATCTTCTTGTTTTATTTATGTCCTCTCTGGACTTCCGTAGTAAGGTGCTCTATGATGAAAGTACTTGGGTTTGTTTCTCGAACTAAGATTAAACCTAGTCCTGGACCCAAAAGCATGCTCAATGGAGAATCTCTACTGAAAGTCCTTTTGAGTCCAGGACTAGGCTTATCTGTGTACGGATAACTGTGAGTTACAGCTACTGTATCTGTACAACCGTTTAATGTCAAATGAGCCATATGAAGAAAAAAATTTTGACTACACAGACAACACTCATGTTAGACCGACAGAGACAGATAGTTTACTGAAAATAAACGTATTCCTACTTGTCCATTTTCATACACACAAGCCTAACAAACTGACCTCTGAATGTCAAACCCACTGCCTCTGTCTTTCCCTGTCGCTTATCTTTGTGTAGACAGCACACAACCACACATGCCTGCACCAACTCACCCACCCACACACACACACCGACCCACACACACACACAGCCCCTGTCCCTATTCACACCAACACTCTAACACCAGTGACTAACTGCCACTTCAGTACAGGCTGGAATCTGCCTGCCTGTCTTAATATTGCACGCGGTGGCATTAACTTCCCAATTGGGATATCAGCTGCGGCGGGCATGTCAGAGGCGCGAGCAGCCAAGGAGCTAAATGCCAGTCTATAGATCGGAGAGGATACTGAAGACGGCAGGACACAGGTGACACGACGGGCAGAGGGGTCCTGATGATCCCTGCCAGGACGAGAGAGGGGTGAGGGGGACTGACAGAGGAGTTAAAGACAGGCACTGTCATTAAGACACACACACGTTGGTATGTGTGCATACACAGACACACCTAGACACTCACACACACACTGTCTGACAATGATGTTACAGCATAGTGCAGTCATTAGAATTGTCCCTGCGGTCCTTAGGATCGAGCCCTCATGGCTCACATGATAACGAGTGCTTGGGGGAGAGGAAAGCGAGGAAGGACAAAGGGATGAAGGAGGGGATAGGGGGAGGTGGAGGAGGTGGTTGACTTTTCAGTTGTCTGCAGGTGAGACTGTGGACCTGGAGAGGTCAACAGGCATCTGACACACACACATACAAACAAATAGACAGTGATGGAAAAAGAACCCAACTATCATGCTTGAGTAAAAGTAAAGATACCAATCGAAAAGGACTCAAGTAAAAGTAAAAGTCAGTCAGTAAAATTCTTCTTGAGTAAAAGTATAAAAGTATTTGGTTTAAAATATACTTAAGTATCAAAGTAAAAGTATAAATAATTTCAATTTCCTTATATTAAGCTAACCAGATGGTGGTTGCATGCATACTTAAGTGGTACTTTAAAGTATTTTTAATGAAGTACTTTACACCACTGCAAATAGAGAACGCAGTACACACACTGAAAGATATTTTCTTGCAATTCTTATCAGGCTTACATTATAACAATACAGGGGTGAAGACACACGGCTGACAACTAAATTACTTTTTGCCTGAAGGGACAGGGACATATCGGTTATCGCTGCATATTTTCTTTCTCTCTGTCTCTGTCTGTTGATCAGAATCACACACTGAACAAAATTAATTAAAGTCACACAAACATTTCCATCATTCTCGGAGTTAGCAAACACTCTTATTCCTGGGTATAAACTATTAGACTAATTAAAAACAAAAAAACATGTTTTAAGTAAGTAGGCATTGGTCTGTAGCGGAAAAAGCAAGGTAATTCAGCACCACAGTGCCTACTCCACCCATGCTCTACCAAGGTAATTCAGCACCACAGTGCCTACTCCACCCATGCTCTACCAAGGTAATTCAGCACCACAGTGCCTACTCCACCCATGCTCTACCAAGGTAATTCAGCACCACAGTGCCTACTCCACTCATGCTCTACCAAGGTAATTCAGCACCACAGTGCCTACTCCACCCATGCTCTACCAAGGTAATTCAGCACCACAGTGCCTACTCCACCCATGCTCTACCAAGGTAATTCAGCACCACAGTGCCTACTCCACTCATGCTCTACCAAGGTAATTCAGCACCACAGTGCCTACTCCACTCATGCTCTACCAAGGTAATTCAGCACCACAGTGCCTACTCCACCCATGCTCTACCAAGGTAATTCAGCACCACAGTGCCTACTCCACCCATGATCTACCAAGGTAATTCAGCACCACAGTGCCTACTCCACCCATGCTCTACCAAGTTAATTCAGCACCACAGTGTCTACTCCACCCATGCTCTACCAAGGTAATTCAGCACCACAGTGCCTACTCCACCCTTGCTCTACCAAGGTAATTCAGCACCACAGTGCCTACTCCACCCATGATCTACCAAGTTAATTCAGCACCACAGTGCCTAGTCCACCCATGATCTACCAAGGTAATTCAGCACCACAGTGCCTACTCCACCCATGCTCTACCAAGGTAATTCAGCACACAGCTTTGACGTAATACAATAGCCTATGTTGGTCTATTGTACTTAACCTCCTCTGTCACTTTAAGCAAGGTATGTTGCATTGGTTTTTTCTTAATCCACTGAATCTGTGGTGAAAGGTGACAGAGCTAAAGCAATGTTTGTGAGACCATGAGATGTCCTGAAAATCCGTCTTCTCACAAAAACGCATCTGAACGGTTTGACCTATATACTATGACCCCCTCTGTGGAAAGATTTTACTCTCACGAACACATTGGTGTCCTCCATTCTGCTCTATGACCCCCACAAGCATCTTGAAACTAGTATGAAGTGCCAACTTCTGTCTGTAGCGTCACAACTGTTTGGGCTACACACTAAAAGGACCCCTCTGTGGAATGGCAAGACTCTCATGAATACGTACATGTCTGTTGTTTTGCTCTAGGAAGATGGAGGGATGTGGACAGGGTGTACACTACCGTTCAAAAGTTTGGGGTCACTTAGAAATGTCCTTGTTTTTGAAAGAAAAGCACATTTTTTGTCCTGATCAAATTGATCAGAAATACAGTGTAGACATTGTTAATGTTGTAAATGACTATTGTAGCTGGAAACTGTGGATTTTCAATGGAATTTCTACATAGGCGTACAGAAGCCCATTATCAGCAACCATCACTCCTGTGTTCCAATGTCACGTTGTATAAGCTAATCCAAGTTTATCATTTTAAAGGCTAATTGATCATTAGAAAACCCTTTTGCAATTATGTTAACAAGCTGAAAACTTTTGTTCGGATTAACGAAGCAATAAAACTGGCCTTCTTTAGACTAGTTGAGTACCTGGAGCATCAG